>NC_134484.1:282962605-283047605 GCF_040206685.1 Ascaphus truei | reverse complement strand
AGATAGACAGAGCCACCTTGAACTACTTATATGCATATGTCATATTTAGGATACTCTCAGCGGCTCCACTATGAGCAAGCAGGTCTAAATTAAGTGACCAGAGGCTAATACTAAATGTCAGTATATACACTGGTCACCTCTTTACTTAGTGAGTAACCTATGATTATATGCCCATAACACCACAATAGAACAAACATTTATCCTGATGCTCAAATCGGTGTTATAAATATGAGACATAAATTAAACCCCAATCTAAGCATATACTCTATGGGGTACCCAACCCCACCTGGTTAATTTAATACAGTCTAATTCTGGTTTACGTACCTTATTGAACATTGATGTGATCCGGATTTTCCCATAAGACAGTCTTCTGTGTGTTACAGAGTCACGATTGTTTGACTCAACGTTTTATTTTACCTTACTTTCATTATCCTTTTAGAATGTTTTGTATATACCCCTAGACACACTGGTATATGAGTAGGATCTTTATTGTCGTTTGAGTGGTCTTTTGCAGACAAGATTATCTCTCGCCTGAAGCACAACTACGCTGACCACACAATAGGTCTTACTTCTCCATGTATATTCATTTATGGGGGAGTTATATATACCACACTAGAGCTTGTGTTATTTGTGTGTTGTGTCAGTGAGTCCAATTTTATTTTATCATTTGGTTATCTATTAAAGATTGATTTTAATATATATCATCATCTCACCACTAGGAGTGCTAACATAGGGGCCTTTTTCTTTCTTTCCTTGTTCTTACCTGTAACAGGGTATGTCTTTTCTACCTGTCTTTCCCTACCCTGTTATGTACTGTAAGTCCTGCTAACTGCAGGATGTAAGGGGTTAATCTGTGGGCTTGTGATCCCTATCCATGCTCCTCTGTGATGGACAGGAGTAAAGTGGTGACTCAGGTCCTATCAGGGATAGGTATAGACCATGAGCCCACCCCTTCTATCCTAATTAGAGAATGTCCAAATTTAGTGTCAATCCAGTTCTTGCTCTGGAAGAGAGAGCTGTCAGTCGCCTCAGTCTTTGGACTGAGGGAACATCAGATTCAGCCACAGAGGCCCTGTAAGACCAAGGGCCATCACCACCCAGAGGTCTTGGACTTCTGAGACTCTGCATCGCAGTGATGGAGCTCTGCAGTGGATGCCTGCCATACAATAAAGACCCTTGTTATGACACTCCTGTCTAAGTATCAGTTCTTGGGCAGGAAGGAGAGAATGCAGTAGTGGGCACTGATTTCTGGACACCTTGGAATCCACTACAGCTGTAGGCGCTGAACACCAAGAGAACGAACCTAAGCCTGTTCTGATCTCCACTACATCGCAGATCAGTCTTAGCTCTCCTGACCCTAACAGGTATTGCACCACACACTAGGTAGCATATGCTGTGTATCTCCCAGAGGGGTAGGGGGGAAAACAGTGCTACATTTGGAGGCGCTGCTGAGATCAGGACAGGCTTTTAGTACTAAACAGAGCAGATGCCATACAGGGTGAGCTCTCAGAGAAGTGAAACTCAGGAAGGAGGGAATCTAGTGGTAGTCAGGGGGAGAGTTATCCCTCAAAGACAACCAGGATGTCCCTGCATGCTGGCAGAAGGAGTACCAGTGAAGGAGGGAGGCAAGCTGCAGTGTCCGGGGGACCCCAGCATTCCATAACCAGGGCTCAACTTCCCCACCAGGGAGCTGCAGGCTATGCTAACCTAAGGACAAACTGTGTTAAAACAGAGGACTATTGCTCTTGTTCTAGTCACCCTGGGGTGGGGAGTGGGGGTCTGAGGAAGCCTAAGGACATCTGCAGGGGATCTTGTTGCTTGGGACCTGGATTACCTTTATTGTGAGTCTGAGAGATCAGAACCCCTGGTGTGGCGTTTCTAGTCGTTGGAACAAAAAGAGTCAAAGGGTACTAAAGCTGGAGTAGTATGAAGTGCAGTGTACACTGGCGACACACTTTATTCGAGCTTGGCTAGTCCCACGAATTCGGGTATACCCGGGTGTATTGAGGTTTGTGACTGTTTTCTGCCCGAGTGCATTGAGTTATTTTCCAAGCAGGGATTGAAGCATTTTATTCCCGCTGGCTGCAATACTGCACAGTATATATATATAAACTGCATTACAATTCATGAATTTATGCCATCTGGTAGACACGCGAAGCATTGCAGCCTATTAAATCCTAATCATTATCATTTAACAGATCAGCCGCCCATCAGCCAGGCATGAACCCAGGCTGGGAAGGCAAATGCAACGGGGCTTGTCAGAGGTTAGGAGCGGCACATTCCAGGTATCTGCCAGGTACATACCGGGTATTTGCTCGAATAAAGTGTGTCGGTGCAGTATGGAGAGGAGTTTTGCCTAGCTGAGGGATAGTTTCTGTGTCAGACTATCTGCAGCCTAAGGAAAATTTACGTGCAAGGAAGGTCTTTAAAATGGTGTCCACCAGTGGTCTTATGCATGAATCACAAAATGGCGCTCCCCCCAAGAACACGGGGACAGCATGGGATGCTTTTGGACATCTTGCAAAAGATCTGCAAATAGTTGCATCCTTTCAGTGCCAAACGCTGGCACCTGCCCCCAAAGTGACTGTCTCGTGCTGAGTCAGGTCTGCCTAAAGATATCAGCCCCACCTCTGAATTTCACCCATGAGAGGAGCTACGTATTTTCAGCGATTCAGAGCTGGTGTTCCTGCTGAGTGGCATCTGCAGCGCAGCTCCAAGAGCTCATTCACCACTGAGCCTAGTAAGAGGAAGAAATTCTCTTCGGTCTCTCCCAAGCTACCTCAATATGACTGCTGCTAATGAGTTGCTCAATCTGGAAGTCTCCAATTATTCCCTCCCAGGTGGTGAAGATCGGAGGCCAGATTCATTTTCGGTGCTTTTGCGCACACTGTTGTCTGCCTGGAGACCCTGTCGGCCTCGACGCACGGTGCCTGACCTGTGGCACATTCTTTCTGTGGCCTGCAAGCCCAGTGCCACCAGAGGTATGTGTGCCTCCTTCAAGAGCCGTTACCCCAACCGGTGTGGTCTCGTTTGTCTTTCATATCATGGAAGCTGTGTGCCCGTGTGCACTTATCAATGTGGCCTGATGCTAAAGTGGTCCATTGCCACTTACTGTTCCAGTTACTACCGTAGACCCTGCTATGGACTCATGTGCCCTACAACTGCTGGTCCTGTCTGCTGTGACGGCGCCAATGGTCCCATGACTGGGAAAAATGACTACTGCTGTTCCTGAGGGTGAGTGGACTGCCCCAGGGGTGTCGGGTGTGAGTACCCAGATGGCCACGGAACAAGGTAGCTCCATACGTATGGTCGCCCGGGCGACTGACTCGCCCCGGCATCGCGTCCTGGTAGAGGTTTCCCCATCCGTTGCTGTCCCTGATGACTTCCGCCGGTCAGAACCTGTGAATAAGAGCCCACAGCCTACCTGCCACCCGAAGAGAAGTTTGAGCCCGATCGCGTCCATCCCAGATGCTGCGGAGTTTCCAGAATGTCCGAGGAGCTCCGCTACTCCAATTGACGCCAGTGCTGCTCCACATGACGCCGGTGCTGCTTGAGAACTGTCTGCAGAGGAACTGAGGGATGTCTCCTACCTGGTGATAGGTGAGCTGCCCCTTTCCAACTTTATTGCAGATCGAGTGAGCCTACTGTACCTTGAGGAGACACCGGGTGCAGCCTTGTCCGGTGCACTGCAGGATGGCGAACTTCCGGTTTCACCGGATGTGATCTGATTGCCACCGCCAGACTTGCACCTGGCTGGTGATCTTGCAGGACTATCCATGGCTGATGACATCAACAAGATGGCGTCCGAAGGATCCATGGAGCCTTCTGCACCACAGCTAAAGCCAACAGCGGTGAGTGTGTCAAATTCATGTTATTTTGCCAATAGTAAGGGAGAAGGTCATCGGGCCCGTGAATCCCTGCTTTGGTCACTGCCCTTTGACAAAGGAAAGACCCAATATATAGGACAGTCTATGGACTTTTCTGTGCCCCAGCCACTGGCCCTAGCATCCCATGTCCCATCCCATGCTACCCCTGTGCAGGACATTATGGATTTTGACCAGGCCCATTCTGCCCCTGTCACTGCCCCATCCTCGACCAGTAGTTCCCTGAGAGTGAAGTATATAGATTCTACTGTCACACCATTTGTATTAACCAAGTTTCCTGATGCAAATGTGGGGAATTGGTTGGGTTTGTGTTGGAGTCTGTGGAGACTGAGGGAGAAGTCCCTGTGTCTAGTTGTGTTAAGAGACTGGGGTACAGTATAGAGGATCTTAACATTCATTCAGGAGATCCTCGGGTCTCAGTCTCAAGTATCCAGTGTGTCTGGGTCATCCCAGACATTTACTCCACCCAGTGTGTTCTCCCCTGTAGGTACCAGACCTGCTAGTCTAGGATCTGGATCATTAGGTCAGGAACCTCGTAAATGGTGGGACACCATGTTTCTTGGTTATGCCCCAGAGATCTAATACACTAGGTTTGTGCTAGTGAGTGGTTCAAAAGTGGACCATTGGGCGGAAAAGGTGCTTTCTCTGTGGAAGAATTGGCTGAGGCTCTCCGTAAGATAGATGGAGAAATTAATTTGGGTGTACGCATACCTAAGGGCCCATCTATACTGTACCAAGAGGTGGACCTTAATGATCAAGGGTCCTGGGTATTTGAGGGTTTCCTTGCATGGTGTAACAACCGGGGAATCACGGCGCCCTCGGCGTGCTCCCCACTCACCTGCACCTTCACCAGGCTCTCCCGCGCCGCGCAACCAGCCTCCCTCCAGGCCGCCTGATCGCCGCCGCACCAAGGTGCGTGCACGCCGGCATCCCCCATATAGTGCCGGCTCTGGGCGCGCACCCGGTCACGGGCTTGCAGGTGCGGCCACACGGAGGCGCTCCAGCCTCTTAAAGGCACACTACCCCGACGAAATGCTGCAATCAAATGCAGGCTTACTCACTGGTATCTCTAGCTCCTCCCCAGGGAGCTCTTCTGGACCTATCCCTGTCGCAGCCTGGTCCATTCACACATCCCCAACTTGCTACCCTGCCATTGGATCCTCTCACCTATATATGCTCCACGGTGTCACTGGCTCATTGGCTGAGCATAGAACCAGTTGCTGTTCTCATCACTCTCTGCCTCCCTAGTTCTGTCCTGTCTTGTTTTGCAGTCCTGTCCTTTTGTACCGAACCGGCTTCCTCCTCGATTTCTCCGCACCTCTGGCATCCGACCTTGGCATACGGCAATCGACTACTCTGCTCTCTCCGCTCCCGACCTTGGCATACGGCAATACGACTACTCCGCTCTCTCCGCTCCCGATCTTGGCTTACGGTAATCCGACTATGTCTCTCTCTCTACCCCGGATTTGACTAACAGTACCCACTACTATCCGTACCTCTCCTGCCCCGGCCCGGACATCCAGACCATTCTACACTCAAGACGTGCCCTCATGGCTGTGGGTGGCGTTATATCCTTTCCCACCTCAGCACCGTGGTCCCGCCTCATTTGTGGTGAGCACAGCCTGACACATGGACAGCTTGCTTCAGGCCCTGTCACAACATTTCAATGCAGCTTAGGTCCGAACTTTGACTTGGTCATTCTAAACTGCGGAAGATCTTCTTCTGCAGCCATCATTTTGTAGATTTGCTTGTATGTTTAGGATCACTGTCATACTGCATGAACCACTTTTGCTTTAGCTTCAGCTCACAAATGAATGGCCTGACATTCTCCTCTAGAATCTTCTGATACAATGCAGAAAACACTTCTGATGCTGGCTGCAGGTAAGTGATGGGATTATTTTCAGCTATCCTGAAATTACCCGGCGCCAGGCCCACTTCTCAGTTGCTGTGTCTGAATAATGTCCAATTAGTTGAAAATGTGCCAGGTACCGGGTAATTCTGGGTACTCGGCACATCACTACTGCAAACAGCCAGCACTGATGACACACTCGGTGCAAAATACTCATTCAGCAGTGATAGATCCTATTTCTACCTGTCTCTTCATCGAACTGTACAACATAGTTGTACTCATTCATCTTTCTGAAAACCGTGTACGGTCCACATCAGGCAGCCATTAATTTGTTTTGCTGAGTGGGCTTTAGAACAAGCACTTGCTGTCCTGGGATGAAGGATCTGCTACGCACATTCTGGTCAAACCAAGCTTTCTGCTTGGTCTGAGCCTCCCTGAGATTAGCCTGTGCCAACCCCATAAGCATTTCTAGCCGGTCTCTGAGATATACTACATACTGAAGCACAGAAGCATCAGTATTACTGGTCTCCTTCCCATCCCTCATGGAATAGGTCCAGAGGTCCCCAAACCCTGTGACCATTTAGCTGCTCAATGGGAGAGAACACGGTAGATTCTTGCGGTGCCTCTCGGTATGCCAACAGCAAGTGCTGTAGGTGAATCTCCCAGTCCTTCCCTTCAGTTTCTATAAAAGCTCACAGGATCTGTTTCAGGGTACCATTGAACCTCCCACATAAACTGTTTGTCTGGGGGTGGAAAGGGATCGTACGCTGGTGCTTCACCCCGCACGCATCCCAGAGACACTGTAACAATTTACTCATGAACTGTGACCCTTGATAGGTTATAATCTCACTAGGGAAACCTACTCTAGTGAAAATCACTAACAATGCTTTTGCTACTGCCCTAGCATCGATGGTGGCAAGGGCCACAGCCTCAGGGTACCGGGTGGCAAAATCCACCACCGTGAGGATGTAATGCTTGCCCAACTGGGGATCATGGGATGACCCACTATATCCATAGTTACCCCCTGGAATGGTTCCACAATTACCGGTAACGGGTTCAAGGGTGCCCTCACCCAATCACCTGCCTTACCTACTCACTGGCAGGCATCTCAGTAGCAGCAGAAATCTGCCACTGCTGCAACAGCCGGGCCCTCGTCTGAGTGACACCCTTATTCCCAGCTAGTAGAATTGAGTGGCATACCTGTAACAACTGGTTCCTATACTCCCTGGGTACCACTACCTCTACCAATCCAGACCATATCTAGACCCATAGACATCTGTTCCCTATATAAGAGCCTGCGGTGCCATGAGACCGTTCTGACCCAATACCCAAGTTAGGCTCGGATGCTCGGAGCCTCATGCGCTCCAAGCTGGGATCAGACCTCACAGCATCCCTAAACTGTTTCCCTAATCCTGGCCACCCATCCTTAGTCTCTAAATCAGGGGACAGGGAAACATATAAAGGAGAAGGTTAGTCAGCACACTGTCACAACTCAGTCTGGCTTACCTGCCTGGTCTCCTCAGAGACCCCTGGAACCGTTGATCCCAATAATGGGAGGACAGCAAACCCGTCAGGTGCAACTTCTGATGACTGGCTCCTGGTAATCACTGCAACAGGAGCCAGCTCTGCCGTAAAAAATGCAATTTACATTGCCCAAGTCATTGCCAAGGAGGACCTGAGTATCTAACCGGGGCAATACCCCCACGTCTCGCATGCCACGTCCGGCACCTCAATCAGGAAAGACCCGGGCAAACTTTATGGACCATGGTCCACCATCTGGCATGGTCACTGTGACAGTGAAGGGGTACCCAGGCCATTAATAAAGGTAAGAAAAATGATGAAATATGGGCGGTCACTGCGTAAATGGAACTCAGCCAAAAAGATAAAATAAAATCAGCTTAATTAAACAATAGTGCTGTACATCACAGAGAGACCTCTGATGCGTTTCGTCCCATCTTGGGACTTTATCAAAGACTGAAAGAACTCTCTACAGAGGCATCTTAAGTAGGCAAGCCCTTCCTTTTTATTGGCTGAAAAAATTCAACTTAGTGGTAGGCAATCAGTCAATCAGATTGAAAAGCCACGAGTGGGAATCGAATTTGCCTACAAGATGACCTGTGTATAGACAGGTAACAAAGTGACAAATATATTTACAAAAAAGAAAAAACTATAAAATAATAAAAACAACTCCATGTGATGTAAAGCAACAATAATATAAACTAATGAAGGAATGCACTAATGTTATCTTAACCCATTGAAGAAGTATGTAAAAATAGTGAAAACATATTTTGTCTAATGTATGTTTATATGTTCACATATTGCCAAATAATGACAATATATAGAATACATGCACAGATGTGAATTATAGTATATATTATTATTATTATTATCGCGGTATGTGGACAGGTTTTTACAACCCCTGGTATTCCAGTTGCGGTCATTTATCAGAGACACAATAGATTTTATTGTCAGTATACAGGAATTTCCTTGGCACCAGGAATACAGGTGGGTCACAATGGACGTGAATTGAACACCAGCACGGCCTTGCGGCCATTGAGCACCTTCTTGATTTATCCACTTTATCTATTTCACATTGCACTTTTTTATTAGAATCCATATCTGTTTTACTCACGCACAATTATTTTTTATTTGATTCACTGTTTTATTTACAGAAGTTAGGCACTGAAATGGGCACAAGTTTTGCACCATCTAATGCAAATTTATTTATGGGGTTATGGGAATCACGTTTTATTTATCACAGTAACAATTCATATCGTCATAATATTGTCTATTATAAGAGATATATTGACGATTTGATCTTTATTTGGAAGGGTGATGAAATTTCACTATTTTCTTTCACTGATCATCTCAACACTAATACGCACAATATTAAGTTTACTTTTGAGCACAATATTAATCACATTCATTTTTTAGATTTATTTCTGTATATTGACAGCAACATGACAATACAAACTGACATTTACAGGAAGCAGAATTCCAGAAATACGCTTTTATGCGCACTTAGTTCTCATCCACGTTCTTTAATCAAAAACATTCCAGGGGCTCAATTCATCAGATTAAAAAGACTTTGTTCAGACAATGAAGTATTCTTGTCGCTAGCTAAAGAGATGTCGGACAGGTTTTTGGCCAGGGGTTACTTGGCCAAAGACATATCAACAGCATTTGCTAAGGTGGATACTATAGACAGAAGTACACTTGTTTGTAAGAAAAAGAAAAAAAATATTTCTAAAAAAGAGAGAGAGTTATCATTATTCTCTGACAATAACAAGAGTCCATTGATTATTACCACATTTAATTCTCAGTCTCAACAAATTTGTAATATCATATCCAAACATTGGCACACATTGTTGCTAGACAAAGATATTCGTACCATCGTACAACATGGACCAAGATTTTCTTACCGTAAGGCCAAAACATTGGCCTTTCACCTATCACCTAGTATGTTTCATTCCAAATCTAATTTCCCTAATATTAAAAGCATTCCAAAAGGCTTCTTTAGATGTGGCATATGCTCCATGTGTCAGTATACATTTCAGACCAAATACATCACATATAATGATAACCTTAGAAAGTATTATATTAGGAGTTTTCTTAGTTGCAATATCAGTTATGTTATTTATGTTCTTTTTTGTGGTTGTGGTCACAAATATGTGAGTCGCACCACAAGACCCCTCAGAGTGAGGATAGCCGAGCAAGTACGTTTGATTAAAAAGAGGGATTTAAATCATCCAGTGGCTAGACATTTTTCACAATGTTCTAAAGGTAGTATTAACAACTTTTCCTTTACAGCAATAGAGGTGGCAACAGAGGGAATGTTCTCAACAAACAAGAGATGTATTGGATATACACTCTCAACACTCTCCACCCACATGGTATTAACCTTGATTGGGAGTTAAAACACTTCCTTCAGGGTTAACGGTTGGGGAGTTTGGGGAGTGTGTCTCCTTACATCATAGCATATATTATATAATATTCATTATTGTTGTTCTGTATGCTCGGCTATCCTTACATTGTATTTAGAGATATATTTTCTATATGAATTGTTTCCTTGGTTATGTGCATTTTGTTAATATCGTTAATTTATTGAATTGATATGATATTATACTATAATTCACATCTGTGCATGTATTCTATATATTGTCATTATTTGTCAATATGTTAACATATAAACATACATTAGACAAAATATGTTTTCACTATTTTTACATACTTCTTCATTGGGTTAAGATAACATTAGTGCATTCCTTCATTAGTTTATATTATTGTTGCTTTACATCACATGGAGTTGTTTTTATTATTTTAAAGTTTTTTCTTTTTTGTAAATATATTTGTCACTTTGTTACCTGTCTATACACAGGTCATCTTGTAGGCAAATTCAATTCCCACTCGTGGCTTTTCAATCTGATTGACTGATTGCCTACCACTGAGTTGAATTTTTTCAGCCAATAAAAAGGAAGGGCTTGTCTACTTAAGATGCCTCTGAAGAGAGTTCTTTCACTCTTTGATAAAGTCCCACGACAGGACGAAACACGCCAGAGGTCTCTCTGTGATGTACAGCACTATCGTTTAATAAAGCTGATTTTATTTTATCTTTTTGGCTGAGTTCCAGTTACGCAGTGACCGCCCATATTACATCATTTTTCTTGCTAATTTTCGGCTGGAGCACGCAGGCAATCCATCTGCATTAAGAGCTGGGTCTCCCTTCCAGCGTGCAATGCATGGTGCCGCCCCCTGAGGTTGTAAGGAGCGCCAGTGCACAGGACACGTCGGAGCCCGTCCCAGAAGAAGCTGTTCAGTTCTTGTGATGACGTCACGCACAAGCGCAGTTCCTACAGAGCTGGGACGGCAAGGAAACGGAACGAGCAGTGAAGACACCAGGTCGGGTAAGGGCAGCAGGCTTTAGTATCCCGTGAGTGCAGGAGAGGGGCATTCACGGCTTCTCCTCCTGTCTCTATCTATTTCCTGCACACTAGCCCCCCACCCAGGTTATTAGTCTGTCTCCCGTTCTTGTATTAGACTTTCATTTTTACTTATTGCATTATCTGCAGCAGGATTGTTACTTTCAGATTGGCACACATCAGAGGTTGCATATATACAACTACAGTCACATACACAGTGTTTGAGCACCGGACAACATGGGGTTTATTCCCCTTACTCTATACATTAATAAAGGTATTTGGCCCGGCTGGGTACCCCTGAACCAGATTGGGAATTGTAGAGTGTCAGTTATGCAACCCAACCAGGGTAATAATACAGCAAATGTATTCAAAATGCCCGTGTCTCTCCCCACAGGGATAAGGGGGTGAGATTAATAACATTTATCAACTGTATAAGCCATGTAACAGGGTCCCCTGAGTCATTAAAGATAACTGTGGAGTGTCAGCTCTGCAGCCCGGGCTGGCTGCAGTCCTGTAAAATGTGTCAGAACTGTCTGTGTGTCTCCCACCAGGGATAAGGTGGCGGGGATCATATCATGTTTTAAATATATGGGTTATTATAACAATGTTTTTCTGAATAAGAGGAAAAGAAAATGGTTTTGAACAATCCCCAAGGGTTATATTTTTATTACAGTAATGAAGTCATTTAGTATGTGTAAGAGACATGTTCAGAGGTATGCAATGGAGACTGTTTTAAGGTGAAATTAAAATAAGGCTTTATTGCGCCTGTTGCTTTAAACACAGCAAACAAGTAAATCAGCAAACAAAATCCTCTCCACTCTGGGGTATATATACACTTTTGTTCCAGCTCTCTAACTGCATGGTTAGCCCAGCAATTCACCAGCCCAAATCATAGAGACATTCATATACTTAGATTGACATAGATAATAGTCTTAAAAGAAAAGTCTTATCTGTTAGCTGGGTTGAGGTAGGGGAAGGCTTCTTTGTTCTCCTGGTGTCCACACCCGTCTGTAATAAGGCAATGTCAGGATCCAGGTAAAGAAGTATTATCCCCTGTGTCTTGTTGTCAGCTTGCAGTCTCTTTTGGTAGGCTCAAGACGTCTGTCTCCTTGTTCAGCCCAGTTGTGGACTAAGGAGTCTTTCTTCCTGTCTCAGAGGCAGGCTTTTTCTAACCCCTGCAATCAGCCAGGTGGTGTTAGTTAATTGCCTACCAGCAGTTAACCACCACACTGCTGGATTAGAGGCACATTTGTGAACAGGGCTAGGTCCCCTGTTACTTACCTCCCCTGTTTGTGGGAAGCTCGGGCTTGCTCATCCTGCCCAAAGCCCATCCTTCCACTCTCATTCGAGATCTTTCTGTGACTTGAATGAGAGTGGATGGAGGAAGAGAACCCTCAGTGCCGCTGGGATTTGAGCCCTTTCTCCAGTTTATTCGTGTCTCCTTCCGAAGGTGCTTGAGATCAGACTCATCAGTCGCTCGAGGAGGACTTTTTCCAAGAGTAGTCATTTTACTTCATGCGCGGTTATGAGGTTTACCTTGCGTCGGGTGCTCCTCTTATTGTAGGCAGACTGTATGGCAACAGTTGCAGAGTGTTTAAGAATAGCCCTTTGAGTTTTCCGCTCTTGAAGCTGTCTCTCTGCACTTTTCCACTCAATGGAGTTGCTAGTTGAGCTTCGTTGGGATTGAGTTGCAATTCCAGATCCACTTCCAGAGAATGTCCTATCTTTTCAGCTTCATCAGCTAAGGATTCTTCTGGTTTTGATTCTGCACGTATACCTTTTTTTGTTGCCTGTTCGGTGGCTAAAGGTTTAGCTAGTGCTTGTTTAGGTGGTTCAGACTTTGCAACCTTGTTTTTTAGGCGAGCAGTGCTCCTTGCTCTCACTGTACCCTTTTTCCTTTGGGTTTTTGTGGCTGTGGTATACTGATGCTTGGTCAGGGTCAATACTTGTCCTTGTAGTACTGTAATCTCATCCGCGAGAGATCCCTGTTTTTTGAGTGCGTCTTGCAAGTTTCTTCTCAGGGAATTTATCTGCGCACTTTGCTTTCTCTGAGCTTGCTTCCACATTTTCATTGTATTGTGAAGCCCTGTGAATTTCTTTGCTTGGGCCACAGTTACTTGTCTCAGTTTCTGGACCTTCTTGTGCTCCCTTTTGTGTCAAGTCACCTGGGCTCTAAGCTTGGCCTCTAGCGATGCTTTGGTGATGCTCAGGGTAGCCTTCAGTTTCTCATGCTGCTTTGCGGAGACATACTGGGCAATCAGACGTTCCTGCAGCACGTTTATTTCTTTTTCAGCCTGCAGATTGTCTTCCTGCAGAGTTTGCTGCTTCTCCTCAACAATCTGGAGGTGCGTACGCAGACCTTGAAGTTTGTTCTGCAGTCGGTGCTCTGCTTCAAACTTTTCCTCATCCAAAAGTTCATTTATTTATTTAAGCTTGTGCAGCTTTTCATTCTTTTCCTTGACATGGTCTGTCAAATGAGAATTCTCTTCTTTCAGTCTTAAATGTTCTCTTTTTGCAGTCTCTGTAATTTTCAGGGCCTCCATGTAGTCCTCCTTCCATTTACGCACATCTGCTTTGAGAATGACAGTCTCCTGGCGTGAGATTTCCTTCTCTAGGTTGAGGGTCTGAAGCTCCTTCTGAGAGACTTTGAGATTTAAATTAAGATGGAGGATAGTTTTCTTTGAAATGTCCAACTCCTCAGCGAGACTGTGAAGTTCCTTTTTGGGGTCTTCCAGTTCTGTGTTGCTGCTGTTGATCTCATGCTGTGAGGCATCCAGTGCTGCGCGGAGTGTATGAACCTCATTTTGGGATATGTCCACCTCTGTCCGGACACTGTTGACCTCTTGTTGTGAGGCATTCAGTTCTAGGTGAAGACCGTGAACCTCTTGCTAAAAGACTGTAATCTCCTTCAGTGCCTCCTCATACTTCCTCTTCAGCTTAGCCATCATTTTATTGGATTGGCTCTGCTTTTCCACCATGGTGGCTTTAGTAGTGTTTGCAGCATCTAGCTCAGTCTTGAGATCGTCCAATTCTGTCCTGGCCAAAGAGTAAATTGTGAGCACATCTTTCTGTAGCTTCACGTTATTTTTCTGTAGCTCTGTGTAATCACCTTTCTTTTGTTTCAAATTGTTCATGGAGCATATCACAGTCATGCCTGGCATTTTGCAGGGCATCTTCAGGGCTGATCAAGGGATCGACACTCACTGGTTCCAGCTCCGCTTCCCTGGGATGGTTGGTTGAGGGTTCCTCACTGTTGGCACCGGAGAGACACTTCTTTGGGTTACCCGACTTCTGCCTTGGGCCCTCTGAATATTCGGTCATCCGCATGATGAATCCTCCATTTTCTCTAGGCTGCAGGGTATCTCTGTCCCCCTTTTTCTCTGCGGGATCTGCGGACGTGTCTGTTCCTTCCACGGTACGTGAAGAACCGCTTTTATTTTTTCGCCTTTTTGTTTTGGATGACCCTGTCCCCTCAGGGATACTGGGGTCTCCATCTTAATTTGAAATTTTAGCAGCTTCATTGGATCCACCATGCTTTTCTTGCAACTGTATTAGCTGATGGAAATATTCGGTGATCCGCAGCTCCTGCTCTTTTTCCTGCCGATCATATTTGCCAACCTAGGGAGCGGTCTTTTCGGTTCGTACCGAGTTCAGGCATCCCCACCATTCTTGGGTGTTTTGTGGGTGTGACTCGGTTTGGGTTCCCCGTAAGAGATGTCTTCCTCCTCATCGGAACTGGAAGGGCCACTCTTCCGTGGGGTAGGGTTCATTACAGGAATGCCGCATCTTGTCATCCATTTTGGGCCTATCAGGTGTATTTTTCTTCCTGACCTTTGGAGGCGCTATTGCAGCTTTTGCCAGTGTATTTTCTAGAACCCCAGCTTGTGATAGTCCTACCGGTGGGCATATTTTGCTAGTAGAGGTCGTATCTCTCACAGGCATCTCTGTAGACTTTTTCTTTCCTTTTGTAAGTTTTAAAACATCAGCAGTACTGTGCACGCATTCTTTCTCATTAGGTATACTGGATGTGCAGTTGCTAAGTTAAAACTTCTATTTGATTTACACCATTTACTTGCTAGGTCCAATGCCTCCGCTTCAGCAAAATAATTTGGTTTTCTGCTTGAGTTCAGCAATTTTCAGTCTCATCTTTGGGTATTATGGCATTCACTCTTCACACTTTGGGTTCCTGTTTTACTCTTAAGATACATAGGCAGACTTTACTTGCAGAAAAAAAAATATATTCTTTGCAGTGGAATTGTTACCACTCCCGGCAGGGCTACTCAACACTCAGCAATTGGCTTTGGGATACCTTTTACACAGCTCAGCAATTCCTATTACCCCGGTAGGGCAATTTTACACTCAGCACATGATTGCCGAAAATTCCCCTGCTTCAGCACAGTCTTGCATCAGTTTTCACACTTTTCTGCATATACTCCATTCACAGCTGGTAGTCCTATGCGGTGTGGCAGCCTTTACTTGCAGATCAGTACCGCTCATGGGTCACCATCTGTATTCACTGCTTCAGCGAAACATTTGAAAACAACATACGCCTATCCCTTTTTAAGGGCTAACTTACTTCTTGAACCCTGACAATGGCTGGAAGGCAAAACCCCTATTTCAACGACCATATTACACTTTATTGTGATAGGCAAGTAAGGTTTACCTGCTTCAGCAGTTTCTCTCTCTCTCCTCTTGGGATTGGGGAAAAGAGTCCATCTGTGGTTTTGTGGCTTTCTTCAGTGCAGTGTAGATTTCCTGCCTGGATGTGTATCCCTTTAATTCTGGTCTATGCTGCATGAGATTCTTTGCTTTGTTGCTCAGTCTATTTGCAGGAACTACGCAGGCAAAAAGCACAATTTTTTTTACAGGCAATCTCCAGGGCCCCTTTTATCTTCAAGGGCCACCTCTCATCCCACTTCTGACGACCATATGTAAGAGACGTTGTCACATACGACCCCCTGCTAGCACGCGACCTGCATACGGGACAAGGGTTAATACCGACGCTCGCAAGCAAACCCAGCCTTCACCTCCGCAAGGGTCCATCAAATGGACAGTTTCCCCTCTTACAGGATCAAGGATCAATACACAACCCACCAGCTGCCCCACTCTTCACCCCCTCAAGGGTCCCTCAAATGAGTTGTATCTCTCCTGAAGCCGTCCCAATATACCATCGTCACGAACAGCACACAAGTGAGCACGTGACTTTAGATATGCAACCAGGGTTAATACACAAAGGCTTCTCTTTGCAACCCCCTTTCTCCTCTGCAAGGAATCAGCGAATTAGCATTAACCCCTACTCAATTGCACATCATATCTATCCACTGCCACCACCTGAGGTTATGCAGATATGATAAAAGATCTTAGACTAAAATATCCGCCAGGGCCTCAGGTCCCTGTTTATTATAGGAAAGACTATGCACTTTAACACAAAATCAGTTGTAGTAACATGTGTCTGAATTAAGCAAGTTATTCTCTGCAGCGTGCACAAAGTTCATTCAGAGCCCAAAGCATTACTTATTAAATAGTTTAATATATATAAAAATACAGTGCTTGAATTACAGAAAAGGTATTACAAAATAAACATACAATTACAATATAAGGCAGAACAGCTTCTTAAAATAAAAGGGGTAAAACAGAAAATCCTATACAGTACATTACCACATGCTATGGATTTTCCCAGAGAGGCACTGGTTCAGAAGATGAGGTCTGCCATGCTTTCCAAGCAGATATAGAGAGGAACCTCGCTCTAACCCCTGGTTGGTAAAAGCGTGCTGCCTAGGGAAATATACAATAGACCAGAAAAGTGTACCAAAGTGTACCAAAGAAGGTGCACTATAGAGTCCCTTTTTAGGCGCACCGCGGTGCGCCTAAAAAGGGACTCTATAGTGCACCTTCTTTGGTACACTTTTCTGGTCTATGCTTTCCAAGCACCTTCATGAGCCCACACCTTCTACAAAATACCTTGAAGCTGTTCTCCCCAACACTGTCTGTAGAGCTTGATTAATTCAATTGACACCTTGAGTGGGCCATCCACACGGGCCCCCCTCCCCAAGTAAATCCCTTTGAAATTCAGAGCAGTTTAAAGAAACAGTTCTGACCTGTTTCAGACTCAGCATTTTGTATTTTTCTTAAAAGTGTAGCTCATTAACCCCTTTAGCACAAGAGGGATTAAAAATACCCAATATCTCATGGCATTATCATGACAGACGTGTTCAGAGGTATGCAATGGAGACTGTTTTAAGGTGAAATTAAAATAAGGCTTTATTGTACCTGTTGCTTTAACCACAGCAAACATGTAAATCAGCAAACAAAATCCGCTCCACTCTGGAGTATATATACACTTTTGATCCAGCTCTCTAACTGCATGGTTAGCCCAGCGATTCACCAGCCCAAATCCTAAAGACATTCATATACAGTGGCGACACACTTTATTCTCGCTCGGCTAGTCCCGCAAATTCGGGTATACTCGGGTGTATTGAGGTTTGTGATCATTTTCTGCCAGAGTGTATAGCGTTATTCTCCCGGCAGGGATTGAAGCATTTTATTCTGGCTGGCAGCAATACTGCAATGCCGTGTAAAAACACATGAGGGCGCTTGCGAGCTGTTCTCTTTGAAGCCGTCCCCTATAATGAATTGTAATGCAGTATATATACTGTATATATATATATATATATATATATAAACTGTATAACAACAACCCCTATAACCCCTAACATACAGTACTGTACACATACAGTACTGTATATGCACATACATAAATGATACTATGGGCCGATGGGGGGGCGAGATGTGTTTGCAGCAGAGAGAGATCCGCTGCTCTCTCTCTGCGCAAACATCGGCACATTAAAAATTATTTTAAATACATTTTTATTTATAGTGTAGATGTGCAGGGGGTCTCGGGAGCTGAACCGCACTGGTTTCAGGTCCGGGGACCCCCTGCTCCCCGAGATACAGCCCCCTTTATGAGGTGCCGGTATCCCTCTGCTTGGTTTAAAGGGCCCGATCACGTGATCGCGGCCTGTAAACCAAGCAGAGCAGAGGGATACCGGCACCCCCTAAAGGGGCCTATATCTCGGGGAGCAGGGGGTCCCCAGACCTAAAACCACAGCAGTTCAGCTCCGGAGACCCTCTGCACATGTACAGTATAAATAAAACACACACATCAATAAAGAATCGTTCTTTACCTTAGCGGCTATGTGCTATGGTAACGAAGCAGCATTTCTGTATTTTCATAATATTGT
This sequence comes from Ascaphus truei, assembly GCF_040206685.1. Classification (NCBI taxonomy): domain Eukaryota; kingdom Metazoa; phylum Chordata; class Amphibia; order Anura; family Ascaphidae; genus Ascaphus; species Ascaphus truei. The sequence goes on along the minus strand of NC_134484.1, from coordinate 283,029,712 downwards.
ACAGTGAGCAGGAGGTTCCCTGAGCCAGAAATTAATGCTCAGGGACCCCCCCTGCTCCTGCACAATATTATTAAAAATACAGAAATGCTGCTTCATTACCATAGCAGATAGCCGCTAAGGCAATGAAGGGGTTAACTCACCGTGCCCGCTTTATTGTGGTAGCGGGGGTGGGTGAGGGGGGTATTTGGCCCTTGGTGTGAGTTTAGGGCTTGCGGGGGGGTTGCAGGTGCACTTAACCCCTTCACGGCCATAGCAGTTAATACCGCTACGGTCATGAAGGGGTTAAGCCCTCCCGCTACCACACGCAAGCCCTAAACAGCCACCGTTGGGGCTAATACCCCCTTCACCCACCCCCGCTACCCACAATAAAATCTATGTACTGTAAAACCCCCTCCCCTACAGTATTCTCTCTTTTAAACTTCCCTGCCTTCAATGTAATCTACTGTACTGTATGTAAAACCCCCTCCCCAATTCTCTCTTTTAAACTTCCCTGCCTTCACTGTAATCTATGTAAAAAAAACTCTGCCTATTGTGTGTTAAATCTCCCTGGCCTGTGTTTCTGAGTGCAGTGTACTGTATGTAAATGTGGGGAGGGGATCCCGTGTAAATAACCACACCCACCCCCGCTACCCACAATAAAAAAAAATCACACACAGCATCCCCGCAATACATAAATAAATAAATCTAAATAAATAAATACAAATAAATACATTTGAAATACATTTTTATTCCTAGTGTAGATGTGCAGGGGGTTTCGGGAGCTGAACCACGTTGGTTTCAGGTCCGGGGACCCCCTGCCCCCCGAGATACAGACCCCTTTATGAGGTGTTAACCCACCGTTCCCGCTTTATTGTGGGTAGCGGTGGTGGGTGAAGGGGTTTATAAATGTGAGTTTATAAATAAAATAAAGAATATTATTTCTAGGGGCCCTAGAACAGAAGTTCCCACGCCAATTGCGCGCTCATTAATCTTTTTTTACAATGTTGCTGGTCTTGCGGCTATGCAGTCTGGCAGCAAAAAGCAGTTTGTAGTACTGAGTGTGAGATAAATTAACCAGTTCTTTTATTGCTGAAGTCGCCACAAAAATCTTTTATTTACAAATACAGTACAATACAATGGTGAAACATTTCAAGTGAACAGCAACACACAATAATACATACAGTACAGTACTGTATGATTATTTATTTATAATACAGTATACAGCTCTGTACTGTATATGCAGTATACAGTATACTGTACTGTATTTGGGGCTTGTCTTTGGGGGTTTATTCATGCAATTATTAGGGTGACCTGCCTGCCTTTGGAAATACTGTGACAGTACAGTCCCTGCTATTTCAGCCACCCCATCCCCTCCCTTAGAGTTTTAAATCCTTCCCTGGCCAAGCGTCAATAGGCTGGCTCATTCAAACCCAATCTAATCATTGTGTTGTTAATCTGCCCCTGGGCGGGCTACAAGATTCAGCAGGAGGCCAGCGTCTGATCCCACCACCCCCCTCCAACAACCCTTAGAGGCCTGAGGCCTGCCTGCTTTGGAAAAAGATTCAGAAGGAGGCCAGTGTCTGATCCCACCATCCCCCTCCAACAACCCTTAGAGGCCTGAGGCCTGCCTGATTTGGAAAAAGATTCAGCAGGAGGCCAGCGTCTGATCCCACCATCCCCCTCCAACAACCCTTAGAGGGCTGAGGCCTGCCTGCTTTGGAAAAAGATTCACTTCTTCTAAATTAAATACAGTACATTCTCTAATACCTTTGGAATAAAAATATATATACAGTAATGTGAAATAATCCGTTCTGTGGGTCTGAGCGGGTTGAAAGTCAGCAGGTCCTCATACAGTACATTCTCGAATACCTTTAGAATAAAAATATATAAATATACAGTATAAATATTGTACAGTATAATGTTAAATAACCCGTCCTGTTCTTTTTTCTTTCATAACAGTATCCTCATTGTGTCTGCGGTACAGTAGTTCATTGAGAGAGGAGAGGTTTTGTGTACATCATTACTGCTGTTTATATACTGTACATTTGACTGCACAAGCAGATTTGACGGGACACAACGCCCCCCTCCCCCTTGGGCACCCTTTTTCCTGGAACGACAAGAAAACAAAAACTTAGTTCAGTTACTGTACTGCAGAGTATGTGCATACTGTACTGTATTATGGCAGAACTACTGTAGGTGGCTGGTGCAGCTTTCTCTGTAAAGAAAAAAATGGAGCAGTTAGTAGGCAGTTACTGTAGTACTGTCAAACTACTGTATACTGGAACTACTGTACAGTATACCATGGCTATGTACTGTAACATTATGGCTGCTGCTGCTGTCTCTGAAAAGAAAAAATCTGTGCCATACTTACCTGTATCATACTGTGCTTACAATACTACAGCACTCTACTACTTTCCTGATGCTTGCCCATTGTGCGCGATGACAATGGGCAACACTGTGGCAATATGGTCTATATATTTATTGCATCGTTCCACGGTGAGTACATAGTTCCAAAAACTCAGTATGGCTTTAAACAACTCGTCATTTTTGGAGGGTTTCGCCACTTTACGGATATGTTCCTTCAGCTGATGCCAGACCATTTCGATCGGATTGAAGTCTGGCGATCTGTGATTGGAAAGAAAGGACAATTGGTTTAAGAGCTAAAAACAGTGGGGAACAAAAATGGGACACGGTCTACTGCACTTACTCCGCTGGCGTCTTCACCCAGTTGATGCCGCGCTCAAGGATATGCGCCGTCGACGCGGTGTGCTTGGGATCGTTGTCCTGGTAGAAGCGGTGACCATTGGTGAAGTTGCGTCTGATGTATCGCACTATCGCGGGCACAATGTTGTCTTGGAAGAAAGCTTTATTCATGATTCCTATAGCAAGAAAAGAAAAGTGCTCAATAGTACAATACAGTGCATACGGTAAGGCAACACTAGTCAAGTACAGTGCATTAGGCGGCATTATATTTGAGAAATTGTACCTTCAAAGATGACAATGCATCCCGGTCCACGCCTAGAGATGGCACCCCACACATGCAGCTTCACAGGGTGTTTTGGCCGCGGCTTCAAAGATATGCGGCCTTTTTTGTGGAACGCAAATCTTGCAAATCTCTCCAGCGACACAGTAGACTCATCAGTGAAGATGCAATCCTGGAAAGTCTCACCGCTGTCGATCCATGCCTGGGCCTGGAGCACTCTTTTGATTTTGTTTGCGTCCCGTATCATGGGGTACGCTCTGTAATGACAATGAATAAAATGTTTGCGTCACAGCGCAGTACAGTTTGCAAAACAACACTTTTACTTTACAGTACCTCATGTACTGTCCAGTACTAACCTCACACGTCCATATTTCCATCCAATTCTGCGTCTCATCTTCTTTATGCTGCTCTCGGATACAGTCAGATTGTGCTTTTCCTGCAGAGTGTTTTTAACCCTTAATGCACTCCTCTCATCATTCTCCTCACTTATTCTGTCCACCAGAAGAGTAGTCTCCCTACAATGCAAAGAAATTATATTGTTTTATTAATATGCAGCAATATAAAATGTATACTGTATACTGTACATGTAATGTTGTAATATACAGTAAATATAAATATACAAAAAATGTATACTGCTGTACTATAAATATAAATAGACAAAATATACAGTATACAGTACTGTTGTAATATAAATATACTATATAAATATACTGTTGTTATATCATAATAAATACACATCATATATATTCCGTTGTAAGATGAATTGCAATATACCAAAAGTGTACAGTATACTGCTGCACAAAAAATATAAATTGACCACAAATACAGTATACAGTAAACTGTTGTAATATAAATATACTATATAAATATACTGTTGTTATATCATAATAAATATACATCATATACAGTATATTCCGTTGTAAGATGAATTGCAATATACCAAAAGTGTATACTGCTGCACAAAAAATAACAATTGACCACAAATACAGTATACAGTATACTGTTGTAATATAAATATACTATATAAATATACTGTTGTTATATCATAATAAATTTACATCATATACAGTATATTCCGTTGTAAGATGAATTGCAATATACCAAAAGTGTATACTGCTGCACAAAAAATATAAATTGACCACAAATACTGTATACAGTATACTGTTGTAATATAAATATACTATATAAATATACTGTTGTTATATCATAATAAATATACATCATATATATTCCGTTGTAAGATGAATTGTAATATACCAAAAGTGTATACTGCTGCACAAAAAATATAGATGTACACTACAGTTTTCTATATTGTTTTTTGTTAAGTTTTATAAATATACTTACGCGTTAGTTATCCTTGGTGCCTTTTTGTGGTCTCTGTTTTTTCCGTGTGCATGATAGCACACGGTGTTTGATGGCACAACGAGGCCAGAAGCAGCTAACCAGCATTGGATAGCAGCAATTCGGTTTCCGCTCGTGTACATCTCCTTAATTCTCATGCTGAGCACCTTGGAAATCTTCTTAACAGGCATTGCTGCGAGTAGAAAGAAATACAAACACAAGAATGTATATTCTATGTTTAGTCGATGTGTATTCAATGTGCAGTGAATCCACAAAATGGATGGTGTATTTATACGTTAATGACTCACATTACAGTACGCCCACTTTCAACACCTGTACCTGGCCGCCATGCATAAAAGGTCACACACTTTGCATAGTCCACCACTCCAGGATTTTTATCTGAGCTTGCCCTTGTTCAGATACTGTACTGCATTGTGCCACCCGCTTCCATGGAGCATCCCCGGTTCTATGGACACAAGAACCCACTCACCTCTGCCGTGCCTGTCATGCTGAAAAAGCGAAAGGCAGCAGCCGTTTCCACGCCAAGGACAAAGCGACAGGCTAAGGCCAATAAAGAAAAATTTCTGCTGACCCCAAAGGCTAAGGGTTTTCCTTGACGTAAACCTCATTATGTGAAGAAGAAATACGGAGATGTGCTCTGTACGCAAGACGAATGGCAGCCATCCCACCGTATCCGCAGACCACTTCCTCCCATATGTTTCGACGACTCTGCTGTAGCTGTCCCGGAAATCTTCAGCCCGGCTTCTCCACCCCCATCTTGTCCGGTTTCATCCGAAGATGCTGCCGCCTCTGAAATCCACGGGTCACCGTCTCCTTTGCTCTTGGACGACTCTGCTTCTCGCCCGGATATCCAACGGTCACCTTCTCCATCCCTCTTTGATGATGCTGCCGATTCTCCTCTACCGGGTATCCACAGGCCACCTCCTGCACTCTCCATCGCTGCCGCTTCTCCTGTACCGGGTATCCCCAGGCCACCTCCTCCACTCTCCATCGATGCCGCTTCTCTCCATGCAACCCCCATATCATCCTCCGTTGCACCCCAGATGTCCAGATGCCATGCACAAGCAACTCATTAGACCTGATCCTGAATGGGATAAGTGTGGATCTCCCCGGGAATTCAATTGTGCTGGCAAAGCTAGATCTGCTTCTGGAGTCGGTGCTACATGTGGAGCAACGGATGGACAAGATAGAGGCTGACATAGCGGGTATACATCGTTTGCTCGGTGTTAATGGCCCTGTTTCCCCGACGCCGGATCAGGAGGGTGACATGGATGTGATGCATGGTACCTTCGGACCCCGTCCATCATCAAGCGAACCCCCCCCCCACCAGAAGATGTATTGTACATGAACATTGAGGAGGACATGACAACCCCGTCAAGACCACGCCAGGAGACAACCCGGCGACCACGACCGGAGGAAAGCTTCCTCCCAGACACCCTACCATCGCCCGTCGCCTCAAGTACACTCGCTCCCAAAAGACCTCCTACACCCGCTCGCATCGAAACGGTGCCCGACATCAGCCTGTGCGATCTGCCACCGGGGCTCAGGGAGAAGTATAGGGTGATGAGTGCTGGTGTACCCCACAAGTATGCCTTGATCATTTTTAAGCACCATGTTCCCTACTCGTTGTACTGCGAGTGGGTGTTCAAAGTGAACTACGATGGGAATCACCAAAAAAAGGCCCTTCCTGCCAATTTAAGGAAAAACATTGTGGAAGAAATGCGGCGCTTTTATGCAGTTACAGATCCTGTAATGAGAGGCGTTAGAGACTGCATTAATGGCGTTTTGCGCCATGCAAGGAATCGGCCATGGATGGACAATGTGGAGGACTGTCAATGAGACCATACTGTAATGTTGTGCTGAACTGTATTGTGCTGTACAGTACAGTACATATTTTGCCCTACAGTTCCTGCTGTACTTAAACAAAGGATACTGTACTGTATGTTGTGTGTTGCACGGTTTTCAATGTGGCCCTGAAAACCTGCCCTGTTTGCTGCCCTCTAGGACTGAGCTGGTTGCGCACCATCCCACTGTAGAAGCATTTAATAAAGGCTGCAGTTTTGCACTGTACTGTACTGTATGTATTATTGTGTGTTGCTGTTCACTTGAAATGTTTCACCATTGTATTGTACTGTATTTGTAAATAAAAGTTTTTGGTGGCGACTTCAGCAATAAAAGAACTGGTTAATTTATCTCACACACAGTACTACAAACTGCTTTTTCCTGCCAGACTGCAAAGCCGCAAGACCAGCAACATTGAAAAAAAAGAGCAATGAGCGCGCAATTGGCGTGGGAACTTCTGTTCTAGGGCCCCTAGAAATAATATTCTTTATTTTATTTATAAACTCACATTTATAAACCCCTTCACCCACCACCGCTACCCACAAAAAAATTATCACACACAGCATCCCCGCAATAAATAAATAAATAAATGACTATAAATACATACATTTGAAATACATTTTTATTCGTAGTGTAGATGTGCAGGGGGTCTCGGGAGCTGAACCGCATTGGTTTCAGGTCGGGGGACCCCCTGCCCCCCGAGATACAGACCCCTTTATGGGGTGCCGGTATCCCTCTGCGTTAAGCACCCCGATCACGTGACCGCGGCCTGTTAAACCAAGCAGAGTGATACCGGCACCCCCAAAAGGGGCCTGTATCTCGGGGGGCAGGGGGTCCCCAGACCTGAAACCACAGCGGTTCTGCTACGGAGACCCTCTGCACATCTACACTGTGAATAAAACACACACATCATTAAAGAATCATTCATTGCCTTAGCAGCTATCCGCTATGGTAATGAAGCAGCATTTCTGTATTTTTAATAATATTGTACAGTGAGCAGGGGGTTCCTTGAGCCAGAAATCTAAACTCAGGGGGCCCCCTGCTCCTGCTCAATATTATTAAAAGTACAGAAATGCTGCTTCATTACCTTAGCACGTATCCGTGCGCTGACCAATCCACCAATTCTACTGTCATTACAAGAAGATTCAGGGCTTTATCTTCTCTACAGGTCCAGCTGCAGAAAACAACAAGGGCAAGTATACACTACCCCTTATTTGGTTACACATTACAACATAGGCCACACCACAAGCCTAATAAATAAGGGAGCGCCCTAGCCTCTATTCCTTTTTGTCATTACCTTAGCGTATAGCTGCTAAGGTAATGAAGAGGTTAAGGCATAATAACCAATAAATACATTCAATACACTACCCACTACCCACGGCAACCTCCGCTGCTGCTGCTGTAAAATAGAGAAAACAATTAACACTTTCAAAGTAATGTCCACTAACCCCTTAATCTCCACAGCGGTTATTAACCGCTACAGTCATGAAGGGGTTAACCCACCCTCACCCATCATTCGGGATGCCTACATACCCTCCTACACTAACCCCCCCCCCCGTGAGGCCTAACCACCCAGTCAGTACCCACAAGGGAGGCCTACCCACATACCTTTGGGGAAACACCCCACCCCCAGTACCCGCAATAAAAACAGTACAATGACCCACAATAAACAGCATTATATTTATTAAATACATTACCCACCCCCTGTGCCCCCCCCATAAATACAAGATTTATCCTTTTACATACAGGGTTCATAACGCAGCCCCACGCTAATCCCCGGTGGGGTGGCAGGGCACCTGGACAGACCTACAGTTTACCAGCTGCCCTTTTTACACAGGTTCTGGAGGCCTGCTGGTGGATCCTGCCAGCACCATGGCCCCCAGGTGGTCTCCTTGGGTCACCATGGGCCACAATTGGGTCCCCATGGTAGGCCCAAGGATGTCTGGGAGCCCCGGGTCAAACCCACAGGTGTCTGCGGGGCCTCGAGTGGTTCCCTCGGGGGTCTGGGGAACTCACGGGTGCTCACTACGGGTCCGCGGTGCCCCCACAGAAGTGGGACCACACATCATCATCCCCGCACCTACGGGTCCGCGGTGCCCCCACAGAAGTGGGACCACACATCATCATCCCCGCATGTGTCACCCGTGGAACCACCAGCCTGATACCCTTGAGATACCCGAGAATACCCGGAGGTAGTCTCCAGTTGCCCCACGCAGAACCACGGAATCAACCCTGAATGTAAAAAAAATAAACCTGGCCTATACATTTAATACATACACCCTCCCCCCCAACACCTACAGTACAATAATGTGCAAAATAACTATTATCCAGATATGGATAATAGATTAATTGCCCATTATTAAAAACATTAACTAGCACATACAAATAAATAAAGTACTACTGACCTCCTCAATACGATGTGTCCGTCGCCAGCGCCTTCCTTCCTTCTCTTGCCCAAACAAGACATAGCCAATACCAAGCCAATACATTGCAAGTACATTCAGATATCAATTAACCCCTTAAACACCTTATCAAATAATAACCGCAAAGGTGATTAAGGGGTTAAGCCACACAGGCCCGATACCCACCCTTCACCCATGAATTTGTACTGTGGCTTCATCATGCAACTATTTATATACTGTATACTGTATATATATACAGAGAGACAGAGAGAAAGAGAGAGAGAGAGAGAGAGAGAGAGAGATACAGTACAGTATATATATATACACACGTTATATACACACCCATGATAAACCAATATACAGTACAAATAAATGTAGAAGGGTTATCAAAAGCACTGTCCTACAACCAAACACTTCTCCATACATACACACTAAATTAAAATCAATTTCCTTTAATATTCATAACTGATCTCTCAATCTAAATCATCACTAAACCTCTGAAAAGCCATTTAAACAACTTACATTCCAATATAAATGATGCCTAAATATTTATGCACGATACAGTATACATTCTGCAAATTAATCAACAAAGTAAACAAAAATCAATTAGCAATCATTATTTACATCCCTAAACAATTCACACTCCCATCAAGAACAATGAAACCATTAACAAATTCACACCTAGAGCAGAACAATTAAGCCTTTGAAAAAATATAAGTACCGACAAAAATACAACCTTTACAACCAAGCCTATCCCTGACCTTCCTCAAACACACAATACAATACCAAGGAATACATCTATCTAATTTTAAAATACTTTAAACACATGTTAAAAAAGCTTTTAAAAAAATTAACAAGTTAAATAAAATACATTTCTTTAGTTCACTTACTATTACTTGGCCCCACCGACTCCCGTTGCACAGCTTACTCACGAACCAATCCACGATCAGGAACCCATAAAATAAAAAACCATAAAATAATAAACATTAAACTAAAAATCCAAATCAATCCATGGGTCTTCTACTTGTAATCCATCTTCATCTGTATTCTTCTTTCTTCTATCTCCTTCCGGGCGGGGCAGGGCGTGGTCTTCTTTCCATCATCGGCCACGCCCTTGTCTTTTTTCTTCTCTGGAGGTCCTTCCTCCGCGGCGTCTGGCTGCAAAATGAGACGACATAGGCTTTTAAAGGACTATGACATCACATTTTTCGTCATGGTTCCCACGGTCCTGATTGGACCGTGAAAACCATGTGTTTTGGCCGATAAAAAAAAAATGATGACATCACTTAAAGGGAATGAAAGCACAGCCAATCAGAATGGCTTTGCTTCAATTGCCTTTAAGATGACGTCATGAAAAGGCACATGGCTGCCCTCACATGGTATGGTAGCCAATCAGAGCGTGGGAACTTTATCCCTACTCTGATTGGCTCTGGTATTCCATGTGTCAGGGGCTTGGGGGAGAAAGGATGTGACGTCAATAAGGATAAAGTTCCCACGCTCTGATTGGCTACCGTACCACGTGACAGGTTTTCATTGACGTCACATCCTTTCTCCCCCAAGCCCCTGACACATGGTATACCAGAGCCAATCAGAGTAGGGATAAAGTTCCCACGCTCTGATTGGCTCTAGTACCATGTGTGCACGGCCATGTGCCTTTTCATGACGTCATCTTAAAGGCAATTGAAGCAAAGCCATTCTGATTGGCTGTGCTTTCATTCCCTTTAAGTGACGTCATCATTTTTTTTTTATCGGCCAAAACACATGGTTTTCACGGTCCAATCAGGACCGTGGGAACCATGACGAAAAATGTGACGTCATAGGCCTTTAAAAGCCTATGTCGTTTCATTTTGCAGCCAGACGCCGCGGAGGAAGGACCTCCGGAGAAGAAAAAAGACAAGGGCGTGGCCGATGATGGAAAGAAGACCACGCCCTGCCCCGCCCGGAAGGAGATAGAAGAAAGAAGAATACAGATGAAGATGTATTACAAGTAGAAGACCCGTGGATTGATTTGGATTTTTAGTTTAATGTTTATTATTTTGAATGGTTTATTATTTTATGGGTTCCTGATCGTGGATTGGTTCGTGAGTAAGCTGCGCAACGGGAGTCGGTGGGGGCAAGTAATGGTAAGTGAACTACAGTAAAGAAATGTATTTTATTTAACTTGTTAATTTTTTCAAAAGGTTTTTTAACATGTATATTTTATTTTTTTTGTGGTATATCATTTCTTGCCACTGTATGTATGTATGTATGTACAATATATATGTCTAGAGAGATATACTATACAGTATACATTCAGGGTAAGAAATGATGATGTTTTAAAAGCTGGATTAGATGTGTTTTTAATTATTTTGTGAGTTTAAAGTATTTTAAAATTAGATAGATGTATTATTCCTTGGTATTGTATTGTGTGTTTGAGGAAGGTCAGGGATAGATAGCCTTGGTTGTAAAGGTTGTAATTTTGTCGGTACTTATATTTTTTCAAAGGCTTAATTGTTCTGCTCTAGGCGTGAATCTGTTAATGGTTTCATTGTTCGTGATTGAGTGTGAAATGTTTAGGGATGTAAAAAATGATTGCTAATTGATTTTTGTTTACGTTGATTAATTTGCAGAATGTATACAGTATGGTGCATAGATTTTATGCATTTTGGAATGTGACTTTTTTCATTGGTTTGTGATCATATACAGTACAGTAGATTGTGAGATCAGTTAGGATTTTTAAAGGAAATTGATTTTAATGTAGTGTCTGTATGGAGAAGTGTTTGGTTGTAGGGCAGTATGCTTTTGATAACCCTTCTACATTTATTTGTACTGTATATTGGTTTATCATGGGTGTGTACTGTATATAACGTGTGTGTATATATATATATATATATATATATATATATATATATATATATATATATATATATATATATATATATATATATATATATATATATATATATATACAGTATATATATATATATATATATATATATATATATATATATATATATATATATATATATATATATATATATATATATATATATATATATATATATATATATATATATATATACTGTATATTTATCTCTCTCTCTCTTTCTCTCTGTCTCTCTGTATATATATATATACAGTATATATATATAGTTGCATGATGAAGCCACAGTACAAATTCATGGGTGAAGGGTGGGTATCGTGCCTGTGTGGCTTAACCCCTTAATTACCTTTGCGGTTATTATCCGATAAGGTGTTTAAGGGGTTAATTGATATCTGAATGTAATTGCAATGTATTGGCTTGGTTTTGGCTATGTTTTGTGTGGGCAAGAGAAGGAGGGCGCTGGCGTCAGACACTTCGTATTGATGAGTTCAGTAGTACTTTATTTATTTGTATATGCTAGTTAATGTTTTTAATAATGGGCAATTAATCTATTATCCATATCTGGATAATAGTTATTTTGCACATTATTGTACTGTAGGTGTTGGGGGGGAGGGTGTATGTATTGAATGTATAGGCCAGGTTTATTTTTTTTACATTCAGGGTTACTTCCATGGTTTTGCGTGGGACCTCTGGAGACCACCCGCGGGAATCCTCGGGTATCCTAAAGGGTATCAGGCTGGTGGTTCCACGGGTGACACATGCGGGGATGATGATGTGTTTTCCCACTTCTGTGGGGGCACCGCGGACCCGTAGTCTGCGGGCATGACGATGTGTGGTCCCACTTCTGTGGGGGCACCTCCGACCCGTAGGTGCGGGGATGATGATGTGTGGTCCCACTTCTGTGGGGGCACCGCGGACCCGTAGTGAGCACCCGTGAGTTCCCCAGACCCCCATGGGAACCACCCGAGGCCCCGCAGACACCTGTGGGTTTGACCCGGGGCTCCCAGACATCCTTGGGCCTACCGTGGGGACCCAATTGTGTTCCACAGTGACCCAAGGAGACCACCTGAGGGCTATGGTGCCGGCAGGATCCACCAGCAGGCCTCCAGAACCTGTGGAATGCTGCTGGTAAACTGTAGGTCTGTCCAGGTGCCCTGCCAGCCCACCGGGGACTAGCGTGGGGCTGCGTTATGGACCCTGAATGTAAAAGAATAAATCTTGTATTTATGGGGGGGGCACAGGGGGTGGGTAATGTATTTAATAAATAGAATGCTGTTTATTGTGGGGCTGTGCATTGTTTTGATTGCGGGGACTGGGGGTGGGGGGTGGGGGGTGGGGGGCGAATGTTCCCCAACGGTATGTGGGTAATCCTCCCTTGTGGGTAGTTAGTGGGTGAGGGTTGAGGGTGGTTAGGCCTCACGGGGTGGGGGGTTAGAGTGGGAGGGTATGTACAGTAGGCGTCCCGAGTGGTGGGTGAGGGTGGGTTAACCCCTTCATGACTGTAGCGGTTAATAACCGCTATGGTGATTAAGGGGTTAGGGGACATTACTTTGAAAGTGTTAATTTTTTTCTCTGTTTTACTGTACAGCAGCGGAGGTTGCCATGGGTAATGGGTAGTGTATTGAATGTATTTATTGGTTATTATGCCTTAACCCCTTCATTACCTTAGCGGCTATACGCTATGCTAATGAATCATCATTTCTGAACTTTTAATAATATTGTGCAGGAGCAGGGGGTCCCCTGAGATTAGATTTCTGTCTCAGGGAACCCCCTGCTCACTGTACAATATTATTAAAAATACAGAAATGCTGCTTCTTTACCATAGCGCATAGCCGCTAAGCTAAAGAATGATTCTTTAATGATGTGTGTGTTTTATTCACAGTGTAGATGTGCAGGGGGTCTCCAGAGCTGAAGCGCACAGGTTTCAGGTCTGGGGACCCCGTGCCCCCCGAGGTACAGGCCCCTTTAGGGGGTGCCGGTATCCCTCTGCTATGCTTGGTTTAACAGGCCGCGGTCACGTGATCGGGGCCTTAACGCAGAGGGATACCGGCACCCCCTAAAGGGGCCTGTATCTCGGGGGGCAGGAGGTCCCCCGACCTGAAACCTGTGCGGTTCAGCTCCCGAGACCCCCTGCACATCTACACTATAAATAAAAATGTATTTGAAATGTATTTTTTTGTATTTATTTATTTATTTATTTATTGCGGGGATGCTGTGTGTGATTATTTTTTATTGTGTTTAGCGGGGGTGGGTGACGGGGTTTATAAATGTGAGTTTATAAATAAAATAAAGAATATTATTTCTAGGGGCCTTAGAACAGAAGTTCCCACGCCAATTGCCCGCTCATTGCTCTTTTGTTACAATGTTGCTGGTCTTGCGGGTTTGCAGTCTGGCAGCAAAAAGCAGTTTGAGATAAATTAAGCAGTTCTTTTATTGCTGAGTGTGAGATAAATTAAGCAGTTCTTTTTTTGCTGAAGTCGCCACCAAAAACTTTTATTTACAAATACAGTACAAAAACCGTGCAACACACAACAACATTCAGTATCCTTTGTTTAAGTACAGCAGGTACTATAGGGTAAAACATGTACTGTACAGTACAGCACAATATTACAGTATGGTCTCACTGAAAGTCCTCCCCATTTTCCATCCAGGGCCGGTTCCTTGCATGGCGCAAAACGCCATTAATGCAGTTTCTAACGCCTCTCATTACAGGATCTTAAACAGGGTAATAGCGCTGCATTTCTTCCACAATCTTTTTCCTTAAATTAGAAGGAAGGGCCTTTTTTTGGCGATTCCCATCATAGTTCACTTTGAACACCCACTCGCAGTACAATGTGTAGGGAACATGGTGTTTAAATATGATCAAGGCATACTTGTGTGGTATACCAGCACTCCTCACCCTATACTTCTCCCTCAGCGCCGGTGTCAGATCGCACAGGGAGATGTCGGGCTCTGTTTGTATGCGAGCGGGTGTAGGAGGTCTTTTGGGAGCGGGTGTACTTGAGGCGATGGGCAATGGTAGGGTGTCTGGGAGGAAGCTTTCCTCCGGTTGTGGTCGCCGGGTTGTCTCCTGGCGTGGTCTTGACGGGGTTGTCATGTCCTCCTCAATAGCATAGTACACTGCATCTTCTGGTGGAGGGGGTGTGCTTGGTGATGGAAGGGGGTCGAAGGTACCATGCATCACATCCATGTCACCCCCCTGCTCCAGCGTCGGGGAAACAGGGGCATTAACACCGAGCAAATAATGTATGCCCGCTATATCTGCCTCTATCTTGTCCATCCGTTGATCCATCCGTTGCTCCATATGTAGCATCCGTTGATCCAGCCGTTGCTCCATTTGTAGCATCCGTTGCTCCATATGTAGCACCGACTCCAGAAGCAGATCTAGCTTTGCCAGCACACTAGAATTCCCGGGGAGATCCACACTTAGCCCATTTAGGATCCGGTCTAACGAGCTGCTTGTGCATGGCATCTGGAGATCTGGGGGGATGGGTGCAACGGAGGATGAAATGGGTGTTCTCTGGAGAGAAGCGGCATCGATGGAGAGTGGAAGAGGTGACCTGGGGATGCCCGGTACAGGAGAAGCTGCAGCGTCGTAGAAGAGGGATGGAGAAGGTGACCGCTGGATTTCCGGGAGAGAAGCAGAGTCGTCCAAGAGCAAAGGAGACAGTGACCCGTGGATTTCAGAGGCAGCAGCATCTTCAGATGGAACCGGAGAAGATGGGGGTGGAGAAGCCGGGCTGAAGATTTCCGGGACAGCTACAGCAGAGTCGTCGAAGCTTATGGGAGCAAGTGGTCTGCGGATTCGGTGAGTTGGCTGCCATTCGTCTTGCGTACCGAGCACAGTACCGTATTTCTTCTTCACATAATAAGGCTGACGTGTTTTAAAAGCCTTAGCCTCTGGGGTCAGCAGAAGGTTTTCTTTGTTGGCCTTAGCCTGTTGCTTTGCCTTTGGCTTGGAAACGGTAACTGCCTTTCTCTTTTTCAGTGTGGCAGGCACAGCAGAGGTGAGATGGTTCTTTCGTCCATAGAACCGGGGATGCTCCATGTAAGCGGGAGGCACAATGCAGTATCTGGACAATGGCTCAGATAAAGATCAGCAAGTGGTGGGCTATGCAACGTGTACAACCTTTTATGCATGGTGGCCAGGTACAGGTGTTGAAAGTGGGTGGTCTGTAATGTGAGTCATTAACATATAAATACACCATCCATTTTGTGGATTCACTGCACATTGAATAAACATCGACTAAACATCGAATACACATTTTTGTGTTTGTATTTATTTCTACAGTACTCGCAGCAATGCCTGTTAAGAAGATTTCAAAGGATCTCAGCATGAGAATGAAGGAGATGTACACGAGCGGAAAACGAATTGCAGATATCCAGCGCTGGTTAACTGCTTCTGGCCTCGTTGTGCCATCAAGCACCATGTGCTATCATGCACAAGGAAAAAACAGAGACCGCAAAAAGGCACCAAAGATAACAAATGCGTAAATACTGTATACTGTATTTATAAAACTTAACCAAAAAAAATATAGAAAACTGTAGTGTACATCTACAGTATACCGTATTTATATAGTATATTTATATTACAACAGTATATACTGCAGTGTACTGTATGTGTGGTCAATTTATATTTTTTGTGCAGCAGTATACACTTTTGGTATATTGCAATTCATCTTACAACGGAATATAAAGTATATGATGTGTATTTATTATGATATAACAACAGTATACCGTATTTATATAGTATATTTATTATATTACAACAGTATATACTGTAGTGTATGTGTGGTCAATTTATATTTTTTGTGCAGCAGTATACACTTTTGGTATATTGCAATTCATCTTACAACGGAATATACAGTATATGATGTGTATTTATTATGATATAACAACAGTATATTTATATAGTATATTTATATTACAACAGTACTGTATACTGTATATTTTGTCTATTTATATTTATAGTACAGCAGTATACATTTTTTGTATATTTATATTTACTGTATATTACAACATTACATGTACAGTATACAGTATACATTTTATATTGCTGCATATTAATAACACAATATAATTTCTTTGCATTGTAGGGAGACTACTCTTCTGGTGGACAGAATAAGTGAGGAGAATGATGAGAGGAGCGCATTAAGGGTTAAAAACACTCATCAGGAAAACCACAATCTGACTGTATCCGAGAGCAGCATAAAGAAGATGAGACGCAGAATTGGATGGAAATATGGACGTGTGAGGTTAGTACTGGACAGTATAGGAGGAACTGTAAAGTAAAAGTGTTGTTTTGCAAACTGTACTGCGCTGTGACGCTAACATTTTTTATTCATTGTCATTACAGAGCGTACCCCATGATACGGGACGCAAACAAAATCAAAAGAGTGCTCCAGGCCCAGGCATGGATCGACAGCGGGGAGACTTTCCAGGATTGCATCTTCACTGATGAGTCTACTGTGTCGCTGGAGAGATTTGCAAGATTTGCGTTCCACAAAAAAGGCCGCATAACTTTGAAGCCACGGCCAAAACACCCTGTGAAGCTGCATGTGTGGGGTGCCATCTCTAAGCGTGGACCGGGATGCATTGTCGTCTTTGAAGGTACAATTTCTCAAATATAATGCCGCCTAATGCACTGTACTTGACTAGTGTTGCCTTACCGTATGCACTGTACTGTACTATTGAGCACTTTTCTTTTCTTGCTATAGGAATCATGAATTAAAGATTTCTTCCAAGACAACATTGTGCCCGTGATAGTGCGATACATCACACAAGACTTTCCCAATGGTCATCACTTTTACCAGGACAATGATCCCAAGCACACCGCGTCGACGGCGCATATCCTTGAGCGCGGCATCAACTGGGTGAAGACGCCAGCGGAGTAAGTGCAGTAGACCGTGTCCCATTTATTTCCCCACTGTTTTTACTGTGTACTGTATCTCTTAAACTAATTGTCCTTTCTTTCCAATCACAGATCGCCAGACTTCAATACGATCGAAATGGTCTGGCATCAGCTGAAGGACCACATCCGTAAAGTGGCGAAACCCTCCAAGAAGGACGAGTTGTATACAGCCATAATGAGTTTTTGGAACGATGTACTCACCGTGGAACGATGCAATGAATATATAGACCATATTGCCACTGTGTTGCCCATTGTCATCGCGCGCAATGGGCAAGCATCAGGAAAGTAGTACAGTGCTGTAGTATTGTACAGTAAGTACAGTATGATACAGGTAAGTATGGCACAGATTTTTTCTTTCCCAATAGTCAGAGTATACAGTAGTTCCAGTATATAGTACAGTAGACTAGTTTGACAGTACTACAGTAACTGCCTACTAACTGCTCCATTTTTTTCTTTCCAGAGAAAGCTGCACCAGCCACCTACTGTACAGTAGTTCTACCATAATACAGTACGCACATACAGTACAGTAACTGAACAAAGTTTTTGTTTTCTTGTCGTTCCAGGAAAAAGGGTGCCCAAGGGGGAGGGGAGGCCTTGTGTTCGTCAAATCTGCTTGTGCAGTCAAATGTACAGTATATAAACAGCAGTAATGATGTACACAAAACCTCTCCTCTCTCAATGAACTACTGTACTATTATTTCACATTACTGTATATTGTACGATTATTTCACATTACTGTATATTTATCCTGTATATTTTCAGTAATTTAGAAGCAGTGGCTGTTCTGAACAGAACAGTTACTGTAAGCAAACGGATGCACATCAGATTTACATTTCAAATTCGAGAGGGGATTTTTCCAAAGCAGACAGGCCTCCCTCTAAGGAAGGTGGATGGTGGGATGATACAGTACTCTGGCTGGCCTCCTGCTGAATCTTGTTACCGTAGCCAGCCCAGGGCCAGATTAACAAAACAATGGCTTGGATTGGATTAGCCAGACGATTGATGCTTGGCCAGGGAGGGATTAAAAACTCTAAGGGAGGGGGTGGGTGGTGTAGCTGTAGGATTGTACTGGAGGGTGTGGGTGGTGTAGCTGTAGGTTTGTACTGTGTCAGTATTTCCAACGGCAGGTCACCCTAATAATTGCATGAATAAACCCCCAAAGACAAGACCCAAATATAGTACAGTATACTGTATACTGCATACTGTATACAGTACAGAGCTGTATACTGTATTATAAATAAATAATCATACAGTACTGTACAGTATGTATTATTGTGTGTTGATGTTTTGAATTGCTGTTAACTTGAAATGTTTCACCATTGTATTGTACTGTATTTGTAAATAAATGTTTTTTGTGGCGACTTCAGCAATAAAAGAACTGGTTAATTTATCTCACATAAAGTACGTGAATACGACCGCAATCACCATTGTACAGTAAATGGGTGCATAGGATGGAACGACAGGTGCTAAAGGGGTATAAATATGATATTTATCAGTGTTGATCAAAGAGAGTTGATCAGAAGGATTCCCCTTATAAAGTATACAGCACTCTATTGTCATTCATACAGTATACTGTAGTAAAGGGTAGACAACACATGGTCTTGCAGTATACTGTATTACTAAAAATCTGTCAGGTTGACCAGAATCACTGCGGATATCGGAAAATAATACAATTTTATTAATTCTACGTAGAATTAATAAAATTGTATTATTTTCCGATATCCGCAGTGATTCTGGTCAACCTGACAGATTTTTAGTAATACAGTATACTGCAAGACCATGTGTTGTCTACCCTTTACTACAGTATACAGTACTGTATGAATGACAATAGAGTGCTGTATATACAGTAAGGGGAATCCTTCTGATCAACTCTCTTTGATCAACACTGATAAATACAGTAATTTATCTCACACTCAGTACTACAAACTGCTTTTTGCTTGCAATAAACAAACAAACAGGGAAGCGCTATACTGTATGAGTTAGGATCAGGCCCAGCAGCCACTTTATGTTGAAAACCACATATGAAATGAGCATAAAATTGCATGAATAATTACACAAAAATATATAAAATAAATAGCACAAGTCTCTGACAGAGAGAAATTGTCCAGGTGGTGTGGATACAGGTTAATGCCCCTGTCTGATAGGACAGACTCGGGCAAGAATGGCCTTTGAGAGGTGAATATCCAGAATGGTAGCTGGGATGGAAAGCGCTACCAACTGTGCAGGTATTGAAGTGTGTAGAAATGGGAAGGTGCCGTAGGCATCAAATGTGGAAAGCGCTCACCCAGACTTCATACACTTGGCGCTTTTTTCTTGCAGACTGCAAAGCCGCAAGACCAGCAACATTGTAAAAAAAGAGCAAAAAAAGAGCAATGAGCGCAAAATTGGCGTGGGAACTTCTGTTCTAGGGCCCCTAGAAATAATATTCTTTATTTTATTTATAAACTCACATTTATAAACCCCGTCACCCACCACCGCTACACACAATAAAGCGGGCACTTACAGTACAGTATATATTTATTTCTCTTCATGTATTTATTTAGATTTATTTATTAATTGTGGAGCTGCTGTGCGTGAGGGGCCATGGCCAGGATGGGGGGGGGGGGGGGGGGGTAACGGTACAGTATGTGGGTAGGGGGTGAGGGTGGTTAGACCTCACAGTACATTATGCACATTGGGCCCCCCCCCCTCCCCACATTTACATACACTGCACGTCATCAATGCAGGGAGGGTTTACCAATGCAGGGAGGGTTTACCAATGCAGGTAAGGCTTTAGGCCTTTATATCTCTCTCCCTTCATTGTAATCTGTTTTGTAATCTGTTTAACAGAAACATTAGGGGGAAGGGGCTTTAGGCCTTTATATCTCTCTCCCTTCAGTGTAATCTTCTTAACAGAAACATTAGGGGGGAGGGGGCTTTAAACAATGCTGTGTATAATGTATAAGGTTTTTTACAATTAGATAGATGTAATCCTTGGTACTGTATTGTAAGGGTTAGCTTTGGTTTTAAATTGTGTTTTCTGGTTGGTACTTACAGTATATATTGATTTTGGTTTACTTGATTGGTTAAAATACTGTAGTTGACTTGTTTGGAAGTGTTTGTATTTACTGGTAGAGTAGCTTGCAATTATATTGTTAACATTCATTTGCAGAATGTACAGTACTGTATATGGTGCATAGATTTAATGCTATGCATCATTTACAGTATACAATGTAAATGCAATGTACTGTGTGGATTGGAATGTTATGTTTTATATTGTAAAATCAGTTAGGATTATTAAATGGATTATTATTATTATTGTCTGTACTGTATGGAAATGCGTTATTTGTAGGACAGTATGATTTTGATAACCATTCTACATGTACTGTATTTGTATATTGGTTCATCATCTGTGTGTATATACTGTATACTATACAGTATATATATATATATATATATATATATATATATATATATATATATATATATATATATATATATATATATATATATATATATATATATATATATACAGTATATATATATATATATATATATATATATATATATATACAGTATATATATATACTGTACACAGTATATACTGTATATGTACTGTATAGGGATTGTTATTATATATACTGTATAATGTATATATATATATATCCAGTATATATACAGTATATACTGTACAGTATATATTTATTTCTCTTCATGTATTTATTTATTTATTTAGATTTATTTATTAATTGTGGGGCTGCTGTGCGTGATTTTTTTTTTATTGGGGGTGAGGGGGGTGTTTGGCCCTTGGTGTGAGTTTAGGACTTGCAGCAGCAGCACAATTAATAAATAAATGTAAATAAATAAATAAATAAATGACAATAAATACATTTGAAATACATTTTTATTGATAGTGTAGATGTGCAGGGGGTCTCCAGAGCTGAAGCGCACAGGTTTCAGGTCTGTGGACCCCGTGCCCCCCGAGATACAGGCCCCTTTAGGGGGTGCCGGTATCCCTCTGCTCTGCTTGGTTTACAGGCCGCGATCACGTGATCGGGGCCTTTAACGCAGAGCACTCAGCACTCAGAAACACAGGCCAGGCAGATTTAACACACACACACAATAGGGGGAGGTTTTTTTTACATAGATTGCAGGGAAGCTTAACGCACACACACAATAGGGGGATAGGGGGAGGTTTTTTTTACATAGATTAGAGAGAAGGCAGGGCGTTTTAAAAGCGAGAATAGGGGGAGGGGTTTTTACATAGATTAGAGAGAAGGCAGGGAGTTTTAACACAGACGTGAAAAATATGTATTGAATGTATTAATTGTTTATTATGCCTTAACCCCTTCATTGCCTTAGTGGCTATCAGCTATGGTAATGACGCAGCATTTTCCGTATTTTTAATAATATTGATCAGGAGCAGGGGGGGTCCCTGAGCATTAATTTCTGGCTCAGGGAACCCCCTGCTCACTGTACAATATTATTAAAATACACAAATGATGCTTCTTTACCATAGCGCATAGACGCTAAGGTAAAGAACGAGTGTTTATTTATACTGTATATTGTATGTGTTTTATTGATACTGTACATGTGCAGAGGGTCTCCAGAGCAGAAGCGCACAGGTTTCAGGTCTGGGGACCCCGTGCCCCCCGAGATACTGGCCCCTTTAGGGGGTGACGGTATCCCTCTGCTCTGCTTGGTTTACAGGCCGCGGTCACGTGATCGGGACCTTTTAAACGCAGAGGGATACCGGCACCCCCTAAAGGGGCCTGTATCTCGGGGGGCACGGGGTCCCCAGACCTAAAACCAATGCGATTCAGCTCCAGAGACCCCCTGCACATCTACACTATCAATAAAAATGTATTTCAAATGTATTTATTGTCATTTATTTATTTATTTATTTATACAGTATTTATTTATTTATTTTTTGGCGGCTGCTGTGCTGTGTGTGTATTTTTTTATTGTGGGTAGCGGGAGGGTGGGTGAATGGGGTATTAGCCCCAACGATGGTTGGGGATGGCTTGCGCGGGGGGGGGGGTAGCGGGAGGGCTTAACCCCTTCATGACCGTAGCGGTATTAACTGCTACGGTCGTGAAGGGGTTAAGTGCACCCGCAACCCCCCCCCCCTCCCGCAAGTCCTAAACTCACACCAAGGGCCAAATACCCCCCTCACCCATCCCCACTACACACAATAAAGCGGGCACGGTGGGTTAACCCCTTCATTGCCTTAGCGGCTATCCGCTATGGTAATGACGCAGCATTTTCCGTATATTTAATAATATTGATCAGGAGCAGGGGGGGTCCCTGAGCATTAATTTCTGGCTCAGGGAACCCCCTGCTCACTGTACAATATTATTAAATCTCTCTCTCTGCTGCAAACACATCTCGCCCCCAGTATGTGCAGTAATTTACTGAACATGTACTGTAGAATAAATGCATAGTTTTATTTATTCGGATTTATTACACAGTATACTGTTCGGCTGGAAAACATCAGCATACTGTACAGCACAATATTACTGTATCCATCGAAATCCCCCCATTTGCCGTTTTCTTTTCTGAGGAAAAACAAAATGAAAAGTTTTAATGTACAGTAATGGTCAGCCCCCTAAAGAAGTACCCAGCCTGCCCCACCAAAATAATACGGCAACAATACAGTACTCACCATACTGTATTACTGAATTTCCCATTCAGCTTGCGCCGGCGGGCCACTGCCACTGCCAGTCCAGCTTTCATCATCACCCACGTCGATAGTTTGCAGAGGGACTAGCCCACCTGTAGTCAGCGGGAAATCGCTTAGGTACATGCAAGCTTCATCAAAACTGGCTGCGAAATCCATCTCAGGGTTGTCACCGACGGCGGGACCATCATGATAAGCTGGTGCTGGTGCTGGTTCTGGTTCTGGCGCATTGCTTGGCAGGGACTGTCGCTTCTTATTTGGTTTTAACACGACCCTTCGCCTTTTGCCGCCTCCATTATCATAGATACGGGAAAAACCCTGTGACACACACCAATACCCTCCAACAAATTGTTGCTCAATACGGTGAAAACAGGGGTCACTACATAACCTTTTCCTTATTGCCCGCTTCCACAAATGAGGAGTTGGCGAAAATCTGTAAAAGTCATAGTTTTCGATAAAATACTGATAAATTTGAACAACTGTTGCCATCTTATCCTCTGTTGCATTAATAGCGGCCCATATCAAATAAGCATAACTTCTGTCAGGTTTTTGGAACACGGGCTGCATTTGAACACTCATGTCTCTGTAGAATAGTGTAAGCGAAAATGGTCTTTGTCTTTATTTAATACAGTACTGTATGTAAAGCCTAAATTGATACATTTTTTGCAACGTCTTCCTTCAGTCTGAAGGACAAGTTACAATAGCATACTGTACTGGGATAAAGTATCTTTTTTTAAACGAAACAACTTGCAAAGCCCACACATTACTTAAGTCATGAGTTTATGCCATCTGGTGGACAAGCGAAACATTGCAGCCTAGTAAATTCTTCTCATTATCATTTAACAGATCAGGCCCCCGTCAGCCAGGCATGAACCGTGGCTGGGAAGGCAAACGCAACGCAGCATGCAAGAGGTGAGCAGCGGCGGATTCCAGGTATCTGCCAGGTACAAACCGGGCATTTGCTCGAATAAAGTGTGTCGGTGCAGTAGCTGTATCCATCCACCAACATTAACCTGTATTAACCTGTACCAACATTAATTTGTATATGCGGAAGCAATTGTCAGTCCTTAAGTTGTTGCTTTATTTGCTTGTTTATAACTACACTAGCATAACATTTATCTGATTTAATATGTTCAGTTTTTTCCATTGACTCCCTTCCCCCCCTTCACTGTTCAATTCACTTACCCTCACTTTGCATTGGTGTTTGTGCATCTAATTGTGCATACAGTATCTTCCACTGCTATTCATTATCCCACCATCCCCATTAGGGGGCATAACAATAATTGTTTAGAGTTAAGTTCTAGCCCAGCGGGGATTAGACCATAGTATGCCTCACTATTCATGATATACAGCAATGTACTTTATCCTGCCCTTAGCTACGTCTTTGATGTAGCTAATAGGCTGTTGGTGGATGTGTTGGGACTGTTTTTGCAGGTACTTAGATCGAAGGATTATGCCCTGCGCATGCGCGGTATCCATAGCGATCACGGACACTGGGGGGAGCAAAGGAGCGGCGTATTGGGCTCACACGCAGGCGCGGTTGCTATTGCAACTTTGGAAGCTAGACGGAGGACATGGGGAAGCCTCCTAGTGATGGAGGCACCTCTTTGAACATGGCCATGTGACCAGAATAGACCTATTAGATTCCGTAAGCACGGATTCAGCTGATCCTCCTTCTTGTGTGATTACTATCTGTGTTTGCGCAGGATTATGACGTTTTTAATTGAGTAGGTGTGTTTTATGTCACTGGGTTGGGTATATAATGTCACTGATTGTCACTTGTTCTTTGCACCCCCCTAGGAAGATCCCCAACTGGGATCAAAACGTTGGATTTTTGTGCTATGTTTTAATACATAAGTTTGGTTAACTTTCATCTGAGTGCTGTCGCCTCTTTGCCATATTGGTAATGTATACCTATATATATATATATATATATGTTTGAATGTGCTTTGTACTCCTCCATGTATAAAATAACTTTTATTAATTAACATCATATAACTGCATTAATAATACTGTAGTAGTGACAAGTGATTATCTACTTGATATATATTTCATTTCACATGCAATCGATTAGTAACAATTCAGAATGTAATAATATAAATAGCACGTCTTCATGTGACATGGCTACAGTACGTGGTCATTTGACGATGCTCACTTTGCACTATGCAAATCTACATTAATACGACCAGCTAATGTGCGCACGCATAATAGCATGCGCACGCACATCAGGGCCACCGTGAAATACGTTCAGAGCTACATAAAAGCTAAACATTATTTACAAACACATATTAAAAGGTTCAATTGGTCACATCGCACGGATCCATATGTATATGACTACCTTCAGCATGAAAATAAAAACTTCTAAATACATAATATTGAAGCACAAGCAAAATTGTATTGTATTGTATCTTATTGTATGTCTTTATTTATATAGCGCCATTAATTTACATAGCACTTCACAGTAGGAATACATGGGGTAAACAAATAAATAACAGATAATATAAATAACAGGTCATGGGAATAAGTGTTTCAGACATAAAAGTAACATTAAGGAAGAGGAGTCCCTGCTCCGAGGAGCTTACAATCTAATTGGTTGGTAGGGAGAACGTACAGAGACAGCAGGAGGGTATTCTGGAAAGTGCATCTGCAGGGGGCCAAGCTTTATGTATCATGTGTCGAGTGTTATCCACAGTGCTATTCATATTCTTCTTTAAGCAAGTGTGTCTTAAGGTGTGACTTAAATGTGGATAGAGAGGGTTCTAGTCGGGTATTGAGGGGAATGGCATTCCAGAGGTGGGGGCAGTCAGCAAAAAAGGTTTAAGGCCGGAGAGGGCTTTTGATACAAAGGGGGTCGAAAGAAGACATGCTTGAGAAGAACGCAAGAGTCGGGATGGTGCAAAACGAGAAATTAGGGCTGAGATGTAAGGAGGGGCAGAAGAGTGTAAAGCTTTAAAAGTAAGGAGGAGAATTGAGTGTGAGATGCGGGATTTGATCGGAAGCCAGGAGAGGGATTTCAAGAGGGGAGACGCGGAGACAGATTTAGGAAAGATGTGATTCTGGCAGCAGCGTTAAGGATAGATTGTAGGGGAGACAGGTGAGAGGCTGGAAGGCCGGACAGCAGGAGATTACTGTAATCAAGACAGGAGAGAATGAGAGCCTGAGTCAGAGTTTTAGCAGTCGTGCAACAGAGGAACGGGCGTATCTTTGTGAAATTACAGAGGAACAAGCGACAGGTTTTAGAAACATTTTGAATGTGAGAGGAGAGTCAAGTGTGACCCCGAAGCAGCGTGCTTGAGCTACCAGATGAATGATCGTACTTCCAACAGTAATGTGGAAGGAGGTAGTAGGGCCAGGTTTGGGAGGAAGTATAAGGAGCTCTGTTTTTTCCATGTTGTTTAAGGCGGCAGAGGGCCATAGAGGATGATATAGCAGAGAGACATTCAGAAACTTTAATACTGCATATTGATAATCTTACTACATTTGCATAATATGTTAATTATATTTCTGATATTTATTTTACAGATCGACTGTCCCAACATATGAATTGACATGTCGAAAAGAACAACTAGCAATCATTCTTGTAGAAACAATGAAAACACTGTCTAAATATTTTTTACAGTGATGCTTATTTCATTTAGTGATAAATGTATTAAGAATCACACATAATGAACGTAATTCTTATTAGTTAAATATATATTCATAGTTATTTTGAAATATATATTCATACATAACAATGCTAATAGCTTTTTATGTGTCATATGATATTAAGCTTTTACAAATAATCATGGTAGAAATTCACGGACTATGTACAGTATATCCAATAAATTAAAGTTAATGTTGAGTTTGCTTTAATTTCAATAACAATCGAAGCTAACTTTCATATGTGTAATGATCATGTAAAATATAAAAAATAATGTTAACTATCCTAAAAAGAATATTTGTATAGACAAATATTTATATAACATTGTATTAGATACATATCACTAATGATAAGCTATTGTTGAGATGCCAAGTTTAGCTATCATTTCTATATGAAAATTACAATATTATATGTATGTATTTTAATATGAAATTACATTATATTAAGTAATTAAGACCCATCTCATGTCCAAAACATGTATTTGAACACATGTCGGATGTTCCCAAATTTAAGAAAAGTTAATTGTCAGCCTTAATATATTGTTGAATAAAGTGTGATTGTTCACATACACAACAAAATGTGTGTCTCTCTCAGATATAGATATGTTTACAATGAAATTCAAATTTTCAAAACATTACTGTAATACAACACATTACATTAACTTATTAAAATTATGTAACCATACCATAAATAATATATATATATATATATATATATATATATATATATATATATATATATATATATATATATATATATATATATATATATATATATATATATATATATATATTGGCTTATTAAATGAGGACTCATTTCGTACGTATAACAATCAATTTTTTTTTAAATTATTAATGTTCTATATCATTACTTTTATCAATTTTTCAATACTGCAACTTTTTTGTTAAAAAGAATTGATCTCCCCTGGCCTACTTGATCTTTGTTGGAGAGGATGTGGCCAGAAAGGAGATCTGGTACGTATCTTCTGGTTTTGTCCGAAGATCCAGATTTTCTGGAAAATGATTAGAGCTATGATTCAAAATGTTACTGGGGAGAGCATAGAGATGGACCCGCTGTCCTTTCTACTAGCCAAACCCATAGAAGGACTCCTGACCCCTCAAAGGAAATTGGCGGCATTCATTCTCACCGCAGCACGCTGCTCAATAGCATCTGCACGAAAAAAACTGAAAGCCCCATCAAAGCAAAAGGTTATCCACAGAGTTTAGGAGGTCATAATAATGGAGCTCCTCTCAGCCCTCCTAACCCAGAAACCAGACCAGCATTATAAGGTCTGGGACGCATGGCTTGAGAACTAGAAAAATAGAGCCCAGGAATATATCTCAACCAAAGGGAAATCCTAGTACCGGAGTCGATGCTGGGGAGATAAAGGGTATTAGACCCTTCCCTTGTCTCCCTTTCTTTCCCCCCCTCCCTTCTTACCCTTTCCTCTCTCTTCTTCTGTTCTTTTCTCCCCTTTAAATTAATAAAGCGATGAAAGACTTTGAAGGTATCCGCCTCCCGATTGGGGGCCTAGAAGTATCTAAATGTTCTAAAGCTAAGATGAAGCTTGTGTTGGCTTTAATGAAATGTATTAAGACCTTATGACAGATTATATGTTTTAATACAAAGAAAGATAGTTCTGTTGTTCGAACTAAATCTATGTACATTGTTCTTCCTGTTTCAAAGTCTTAATGTGATACTACAAAAAACAATAAAACCGTTTGAAATAAAAAAAAAATTTGTTTTTTACATAATGTTAAATATGAAGAAAGATAATAAATGTTAACATTTATATATGTAAAATACGTTAATAAGAAGCATAACATAATACAGGCAAACATTACACATATTGTGCTATGCAAGTGATGGTGTAAAAAATGTGTGCTGTGTGATGTAGTGCATGTGCATTGTGAGTGTTCCATTCGCACATGTGCATGAGTTTAATGTTAAAACTTCTCATGCGTACGCGTTAACAAATATGTTCCATAACAATTCTACTCAGTTTCCCCCTCCTCCCCCTCCCCATCCCCCCAAAGTGCACGGACACATGAGACTAATGGACTGTGGCAACACTAATGTGGAATTAACACATTAAAAGCACTTCAAGTAATCTGTTAATACCTGGTAACTTCTATGCCCGGATTCATCGTCATCTCCTGTTTTTTGTGGCCAATAATAATGAAGCCATTTCTGATAGAGAATAGACATGCATGTTTTGTTATCTCAGTTTGTTATAATGTATCTAATTGTCACATGCATATGTTAATATTTCATACAAACATTGTGTTTATATATAAACACAGAGTACATCATATTAAACAAAATAGATTTAATGTTAAACATTAATGTGCGTAAATTTTTAGAGATGTCTTCAATTATGATTAGTTTAATATGAATGAAAAATAAGAAACACCAAATTTTAACGCATACACAACACAAAAATGAACACACCATTTGTACATGCTCAACATAGTCCTCTCATGCACACATGTTACACATGTTATACATGTTATTACATGTTTTTTTACAAGATCTTTGAGCTTCATATACCTTAGCCAGGTGTGTTTGTACACTTGGGCAAAGAAGTTGCTTACAGGCATCCCTATCCTAAGATGATAATATTTGTAAAATGTCATTGTAATACACATGAATGAATGTATATATTCATGTTAACATATACATTGTTGCTTACCTGAAAAATAGTTGTTTATCACATTCAGATGTGTCTCCACCCCACTAGCTGTTTGCTCCTGATCCCCTGCACCATGGACAGGAAAGTCCTCCTCCAGACCCTCCCGTATGTCGCCTTGAAGATTATTATGCAGTGCAATATTGTGCAGAATGCAGCAACACATCACTATGTCAGACACCTTTTTTACGCCTGCACTGTTGGGCACCACCTTATTGATAAAGACATCTAAACTGACTTTTCAACTGTCCAAATGTCCTCTCTATAACTGAAATAGTGGATATGTGTGCCACATTATATCTTTCCTCTGCAGGGGTTTCATGGTAAGCCTGTGGGGTTAAGAGCCATGGTCTGATTCCGTATCCTGAGTCACCTATAATACATCATATGCAAATAATTAAAAAATATAGTACCATGTAATAATATTTCTACTTATATATCGTTATTGACTCAATAGTTCTATGATATCAAACATATTGTATATCTAACATATGAGGTGTTTATCCATATCTGAGAGGATCGTGAAACATGCAGATACTGTATCTGTATATGAAACCTTAATAAATCATATTATTTAATGACATTAAATATCCAGAGTAAATTAATAATAAATGGCATGTTTTGATGTTAGATAGGTAGTATGCAAATATGGCTCATCTTATTTTTAACATAACAGATGTATTGTATGTCAAATGTGTTGTTGTGTGTGTTTGTGTTTGTTTATATGTGACAAAAACCATACACATGGATTTTTTCATTAGCAGAAATCAAATCTACGTTCTAACAATTAAGTTTAAAAAATATTTATGTAGATGTGAGTATTTGTCAAGGTAGATATTTCCTAATAAAAACAATTTAACATAAAACAAACAACATTGCCACAAAATGTTGCCTAACAGTGAAATGAATTATTTCTACTCACCCACCAGCCAACCATGCCCAAAATGACCCATTTCAAATGCATGGAAGACTGATGAGTTCCCCAGGATAGAGGAATTGGGGCTGGAACCCGTGAATCTGGCTACCACATTCAGAATTTTCATGTTGGCATCGCATACGACCTGCACATTGATGGAATAAAAGTGTTTCCTATTACAGTACTAATGCTCATCTACAGGCGGCGGGGTAAAAGGAACATGTGTGCAATTGATTACACCCATCACTCATGGTAGCCCGGCTATGGTGTAAAAGCCATTCCTTTGTTCCAGCCACTCTGTCTGCTCTCTAGGAAATGTATATAATTCCTAGCACGTCTAGTCAGTGCACATAGAAACTGGCTAAGGGCCCGCGAGAATGACGACTGCGAGACCCCGCCTTCTATGCCCACAGTTTTCTTAAAAGATGCAGAAGCAAGAAAATGTAATGAGCACAGCATTTTAACAAGGCCAGGGACTGCACGACCTCTGGCGGTTACACAATCTAAATCTTCTCTTAATTTTTCATAAAGAGATAAGATTGCTTCTGTACTCAAGCAATATCACCTAATTATCTCCTCCTCTGTAAGCCCATCCAAAATAGTTTGAACACAATTTAGATGTGGACGGGCTACCAAGTCTCTCCTGTCCCCTCTCCCTCTACCACTCCCTCACCCTCTCCTATCCTCGCCCTCTCCTCTCACCTCCTCTCTCCCCTGTCTCTCCTCCAAAATATTAGTTATGTGCTTAAATTAAATATGCACAATTACAACAGAATTGGTACACTGATGACCGATCCATTCTCCTGTAATCAGTTGCTTGATCAGGATTATTATGTCACATAATCACACAGCATTGTGGGAAATGTAGTCCTTGCATCTGTTTCTGTGGCCAGTTACTAGATACAATTGGTACCCTGCTCTAGAGAGGGCGGGGCTGAAAAAACAAAACAATCAGAAGAGGAAGGGCATGTAACTTTGAAAATGCGTAATACATTATAAACATTGTCAAATGACATGCCAAATATAGGGCATGCTTATTTTTAATAGTAATAACAGTTTTGACAACATTTAATATGTATGAATTTTTGTTTACAAACATGTTTGTTATTGTAAGAACTGTACCTTTAAGAGGTTACAATAGCACTATTCCGCAACCCTGCTGAACGTAAACATTAATGTACCATGTAAAGAATCATAACATCAACAAGTCATATCTCAATACATTGATAACTTACGCGGGGACACTATTAGGTCAATAAAGTGAGACGCTTATAATGATTAAAAATAGTTATTTTTAAGGCCACGGTATCACAAATCCTACGTAATATGGCTCAACTCAATAGCCTACATGCTTAAAACCTATGAACAAAAAAAGGCCTGACTTTTTCTAAGTCCCGTCTCGCCGCTCATCCCCAGCTTCTTGCCAACTTTTTTTGCCAAAGTCATTTGGCAAGAAATTCTCAATTCTAGAGCCCCGATCTGCTGTGAGATGCTTATCGGGGCTAGTAGAATACAGCGAGTTTGAAAAGTTGGCTAGGAGTGGCGAGATAAGGCTCCTCGCCAAGTGGTCAGCGGATTTTTTTTTCTCCCAAAAAAATGGCGAGATTTCCTATTCTCGCCAGCTTCTCTGGGCTTACTGAATAGCAGTAGACATTTTTGGCGAGAAACTGGCAAGATAGGGCTTATCGGTGCTTACAGCAATGGCCCTTAAAAAAGGATTGGAGACACTATGTGTCTCCAATCATTTCAAAATTAAACATAACCAGAATCCAGAGAGGTTAATATGTACGGGTATTGACTGCCCCAAACCTAATTGGAGGAGGGTAGATAGTCAATCTTATATCCAGACACGAAAGCTTCTGGATATATACCCTCAAAATACTGACTCCTGGGGATTCTGAATATCGAATTTGATTTGGTATCCTTTCTAAAAGAGAGCTAGAAAAGTTGCTCCTTGGATTTTGATTTCTGTCTCCATCATCTATAAATTGAGTTTAATCTGTACCCAGATGTTCTACATACATAGATTACTTCCATATAGCTTTTTTATATTTATTTTTAACTTAACATTTTATTTTATTTAATTATATAATATATTTTAATTAAACTATTACGTATGTTGTATTGTAAGCACTTCAGCACTTAAGTGGTTCTTTCCACTAAGAACGTTATGGGCTTTACTCATAACCATCACTTATAGTGCCATAGTGCTAATTCTCTTTTTTAGTATCAATTCCATGTATTATTATATAAGGGAATTATAGGGTTAATTCTATTGGCTTTAAATAGCCTATACGAGCACTAGTGCTCCATACCCCTGACAAAGTGATGGCTACGGTCACAAAATGAGTAGGGTGGAGCCTATTACGTCCATTCATGAGCAGAGAGTGAGAGAGATCATTTCAGTGGTGGTGACGTCATCGGGTAAGGAACACACTCCAGTCGCGGCCGAGAATAGAGAAAGGAGATTATGGAACCAAACTCAGCTGCCTGCACTTCATCACAAACACTCAAGCTGCTGACGGCAGCTACATGCTAAGACAGATCACAATGTGAGTGGTTTATCGGTCTTTGCGTTTTTAATAAACTGTTATCCCTGGTACTACTCTATGTACTTTTATTCTTTGTATATGTGTATTCATTGATTTGGAGACTACATGGGATACAGGGAGCCAGTGTGCGCACCAGATCAAGATAAAGATACCAATCAAGGTCCTCAATCTATTAACTTCCTGTAAGTAGGCATTTCTTTGAATGTTCTGTGACTTAAGTTAGAAGTTTCTGCACAATGGTCTTCTTTCTTTCTGTTTATTCATAGATGTACGGCATTCGCAGGAGATCGCGATTTATCAGAGACTGTATACCTGGACTGATTATAGCTTGTGCCCAGGACTGGTATTCTAAATCAATAACTGCGCCAAGGACTTTTGTGTTCTCTTGTTATTTCAACCAGGATATGTTGCTTCCATGGGAGAAAGAAAAACCATGGTAGTGAGGAAAACAAAACTATATGCCGGCATGATCATTGGAGCTCTTGATCCAAAAAGCATTCAGTCATGATAGGCGTGTGCTGGCAGATGGCAACAGTGGCTGCACTTACACTGGCGACACACTTTATTCGAGCTCGGCTAGTCCCACGAATTCGGGTATACCCGGGTGTATTGAGGTTTGTGACTGTTTTCTGCCCGAGTGCATTGAGGTATTTTCCAGGCAGGGATTTAAGCATTTTATTCCCGCTGGCTGCAATACTGCACAGTATATATATACTGCATTACAATTCATGAATTTATGCCATCTGGTAGACACACGAAGCATTGCAGCGTATTAAATCCTAATCATTATCATTTAACAGATCAGCCGCCCGTCAGCCAGGCATGAACCCAGGCTGGGAAGGCAAACGCAACGGGGCTTGTTAGAGGTGAGGAGCGGCGCATTCCAGGTATCTGCCAGGTACATACTGGGTATTTGCTCGAATAAAGTGTGTCGGTGCAGTAACAAGCAGTGCAAATTTCGGCATCACCAGCTGCTTACTTGGCAAAATAAACCCATACTCCCACGGCTGCAACAATTTGCCTATTATGGAATTCTGTGTGAATAGGGTGACCCACAGGTGGGCTTTGGTTGAGTCCCTCTCCCTAGCCCACCATCGATGGCATACATGTGGCCCAATAGAAAAAGCAAACATCTGAAAATAAAAATATTTCCGCCTCCTGGCTGTTACTGTTGGACAAAAGAGATTTGGAGTGAAACAGGCACACAGACTTGCATTTCAGAAAAAAAAGTATTATGCCAAAGAAACCAATGTTTCAGCTGCATATATGAGCCTTTGTCAAGGTGAGGGCACAAACAAATCAGGGATCAGGAAAGAATTAGCACCTTTATGCACTTTTGTATCTTATCTCAAGCTAAAAGTGGTTTAAAACCCTATGGCAATATACTTTTATGAAGAGAAGCTAAATAAAATATCCTACTTGAATGCAATTGTGATTTGTTCACCTTTGTGCAAATCTGGTGGTGATTCCTAAAACCTGTTGTGACCAATGATCCCCATGGAGAAGGTTGATATTCACTGCCTGAGACAATTGCTGAAGTTTTACTGTGCAATACAATGGTTATTTTAGATTCGAAAAAAGAACATTCTTTATTGGTTTAAAGTTTCAAAAAAGTTTCAAGAGACATTAAGAAAAAACGCAACATTTTTATTGTTCCTCATTGCATGTTTTTGACAATTATATAAAAGCAGCAATTATATTACAACAGCATTCTATTTTTACACAATTTGAAAGAACCCAAACGCCCAAGCGTTCTTTGCTTTACAAGATAAATGACTCCTAAGCAAATGCCAGACAGGTTGGACTAAATTTTAACTTTATGAATTGCAGTTTATAGCACTTGTTCTCATGCTGTCTATAGCAGCAAAAGAGAGCAATAAACAGATCATGCAAAAAATGCAGAAGATAATTTATTAATAAGAAAAGGAAATAAAAGTATATTAATGCTCAGTCCAATGACCAGAGTTCTATCACATTCCACAGTGTAATCAATTCAAGAAGAACATTGTAAGCCAAATTAAAAAAACTTAACATCATTTTAATTGTTGTAAGAGAGAAAAGAGGCAATAGAACAGGGGAAATATTCAAATTGTGACATTAGAGAATTCTGGCTTCATTAGCATTTCAAACAGCACAGCATAAAATTCAGACAGAACAGACTTGCAATCTTCGTTGTACTGAAGCAGATATAATTAATGTACAGATAATTACAAGGTCTCTTTTCTACTACAAAAAGTAGAAATTACATAAAATATATCTTTTTTTATCACTTTTAGTTCCACACTACTTCAATCAAGTGTGCATCACATTTTGACTTTTAAGCATAATTCTTAGCCAGAGAAGAAATATCCACACACATTTTTACTTGTTATACTGCACCGACACACTTTATTCGAGCAAATACCCAGTATGTACCTGGCAGATACCTGGAATGCGCCGCTCCTCACCTCTGACAAGCCCCGTTCCGTTTGCCTTCCCAGCCTGGGTTCATGCCTGGCTGACGGGCGGCTGATCTGTTAAATGATAATGATTAGGATTTAATAGGCTGCAATGCTTCGCGTGTCTACCAGATGGCATAAATTCATGAATTGTAATGCAGTATATATATATATACTGTGCAGTATTGCAGCCAGCGGGAATAAAATGCTTCAATCCCTGCCTGGAAAATACCTCAATGCGCTCAGGCAGAAAACAGTCAGAAACCTCAATACACCCGGGTATACCCGAATTCGTGGGACTAGCCGAGCTCGAATAAAGTGTGTCGCCAGTGTAGTACATTTTGCTGGAATAGGCTTCCTTGAAATGGAAAAATAAAATCCTGTAATTGTTTTCTAGTCTTTGGCGTCTATGCACTAAGCAGCGGAAAATTGCATTCGGCAGGGTTTGAATTCGCCATGTTTTTGGCGTGTTAACTTCGCTATATGCAGGAAGGGCCGAATCCCTGGCAAATGAATGCGCCATCACCATTTGAAAAAAAGGGAGTAACCTGTGGCGAGACAGGTTGCCTGGCGAGAAGCTGACGAGAAGCCGTACCCTGCCAAGATGTGTCTGCAGCCGAGAGAGATCCGCCGCTCTCTCTGCACAAACATCGGCACATTAAAAAATATTTTAAATCCAATTTTATTCATAGTGTACATGTGCAGGGGGTGTCCGGAGCTGAACCGCATTGGTTTCAGGTCCCTGAGCCAGAAATCAATGCGGTTCAGCTCAGGGGATCCCCTGCTCCCGCACAATATTATTAAAATACATTAATGCTGCTTCATTACCCTAGCGGATAGCCGCTAAGGCAATGAAGGGGTTAAGGCATAATAGCATGTTTATTGGGGACAATTGCCCCCAATAAACATTGCAATAAACAACATACACCCCCTGTGTATTTAAAATACATAAAGAACAATGAATACAATAAATACATATAGTACTCACCCATGTCCGGCTGACACCATTAAGGCCATCCTCATCTTCATCACCGTCCATGCCCCCTCCGATGCTGCAAAACATGAACAAGAATGAAAACAGCCAATGTAATGTCCCCTAGCCCCTTTATCACCATAGCGGTTATTAACCGCTACATTCATTAAGGGCTTAACCCACCCTCACCCATCACTCGGGAGGCCTACATACCCTCCACCACTAACCCCCCACCCTGTGAGGCCTAACCACCCTCACCCACTACCCAGCCGGGAGGCCTACCCACATACCCTTGGGGCCAATACCCCATTCCCACACCCACAGTTCCCACAATAAAAACAATACACAGCCCCATAAAAAACATCATTATATTTATTAAATACATAACCCACCCTCTGTGCCCCCCTCCCATACATACATGATTTATTCTTTGACATACAGGGTTAATACCCCAGGCCCACGTGAGTCCCCGGTGGGCCTGATGGGTCACCTCACAGACCTACAAGTTACCAGCAACATGTTTCATACAGGGTCTGGAGGCCTGTTGGTGGGTTCCAGGTGGGTCCCAGGTGGTCTCTGCGGGTAACCGTGGGCCACAATGGGGTCCCCATGTTAGGCTCGCGTATGTCTGGGGGGCCCCGGTTCAGACCCACAGGTGTCTGAGGGGCCTCAGGTTGTTCCCACGGGGGTCTGGGGACCCACGGGTGGTCCCTATGGGTCCGCATTTCCCCCACAGAAGTGTGGCCACCGGTTCTTCCCGGCAGGTGTCCAATGTGGACACGCCAGCCTGGTACCCGTGAGAAGCCCGAGGATACCTTAGGGGGTCTCCAGAGGTCTCTCGCAAACCAAAAGGAACCAACCCTGTATGTTAAAAAATAAACCTGACCTATACATTAAATACATCAATTCCTACCCCCCCACCCACACACATACAGTACAATAATGTGCAAAATAACTATTATCCAGATAAGGATAATAGATTATCTGACCATTATTAAAAACATTAACTAGCATAATAACATACATAAAGTTCTACTGACCTCATCAATAAGAAGCCCCCTCGCCAGCAACATCCTTATACTCCGTTGCCAACAAAATACATAGCCAATACATAGCAATTACATTCTGCGATCAATTAACCCCTTTATCACCTTATCAGATACTGCTGCGGCCTAGTTTATTCGAGCATTTGCCCGTTCTTGGCCGCAGCAGTAGCCTGGCGTGCGCCCGCGCGGCACGCCGAGGGGCGGCCACTAGCAAGCCGGGAAATCTCCCGGCTTGCGGATCTGGCCGCACTGCAATTAAGTGTGTCGGCAGTGTAATAACCGCAAAGATAATTAAGAGGTTAAGCCACCATTGCCCGATACCCACCCTTCACCCATTCATTTATACAGTGGCTTCATCATGCAACTCTCTCTCTCTCTCTCTCTCTTGCTCTCTCTCTCTCTCTCTCTCTCTCTCTCTCTCTCTCTCTCTCTCTCTCTCTATATATATATATATATATATATATTTATTGTGACACACAGAAATATCGCTCTACACTTAAATAAATTGTGTCCAAAACACCTGTAAATGAGTCATATATTGTAAGACTAAACAGTGGTGCTAAAGGTTAAATGAATATGGAAACAACAGAGAAAAAGCAACCTTTAAATAGCACACGGACATAGATGGAAGTGTAACAAAAGAAATTTATTAAGGTGAATAAAACAGGGGATAAAGTTAAAAGGTGAGGGGGGCTCAACACTACGTAGACAATGTGGACCTGGAGACAAGGGTCTAAATTAAGATCCAAAGCAAGACATGCACAGGACACAGGTGGCTTTGTCTAAGCACACCTGCGTGACAATCAACCTACACTGAGATCTTGTGACCACATATAAAATTATTATACCATATAATTAATGCAATGGTTACATGTTGTGGGTACACAAGTTGTGAAGGTAACAGAGTAAAAAATACGTCACCGCTCAGTATGTAGATGTCACAGGCAGAAAGGTAGGTCAAAACTCCATGTCAGGTGGAAAAAGGTAGGGGCCCCCCTCAGCAAGACTCCCACTCCAACGCGTTTTGACGAGAAACTGTCTTCTTCTGGGAGTGGTGAGGGGAGAAATGAGCTAGCATTTATAGTGAAAATCATAACAACAAAAATCGCGCCAAAAATTCAAGAATTGCAGGCAGCTGTGAGAGCGAGGAGTATCTGCAAACATGGCAGCATCATAGGGTCTATTGTGCGAGGATTGCGCATCTCATTGGACTATTCTAATCACATGTGCACACTCTGGTCAGCCCCTATGTAAATTAGGTGATGACTCGTGTGACGTCATCGCGTCACGAGCATCATAGCGCATGGCCGTAATAGCCCCTCCCACTGAAGCCTGAAGCAGTCGCAAGTAAGGGAAAGAATGGCAGAGGTACCAATTGCAAGAGACTTCCTGTAATGTCCTTGCTTACCAGATCTAGGGGAAATGCGCATGACGTCATCACGTTTTGTAACTCAATACATGCGGTTGTCATGGCAGCCGTGTAAACAAATAGAACGGGCGATCTTGCACCAGATTAAGGTAAAAGGCACTCTATAAGGCCCTAGATAATGAATAAAGAAAGCTGCTAATAAGAGAAACATTAAAAAGCATGCTGTCCTGAGTTAATAAATAATATATATGTGAACATATATGCCACAAACATCAGTATGATATATGTCTGTTGCTTAATCAGGAAAAATACATGCTTTATGGATGTCATTTGCCATTAGATCAAGTTACTCCAATACAGTGTCATAGCAGCAATGTCAATAATGATGTAGTCAAAATTGTGCTGAAACAATTATAACTGAAAGAGATATATGCTTCATTCTCCTAGATAGGAGAAAATAAGGTAAGCCAGGGGACTTATTGATTAAGGCATATACATATGCATTTGTGGTCTAATTTTTGATGCATGTGTGCAATAATCCACATATTTAAATTACACAGCAAGAAGGCGCAGGTCAGTCATAGAAGCAGGTAAGTGCAAATACATATCCACTATGCTGGGCATAAGCCTGCAACAGATAAATTGTCTAACGACCGTGCCATATTACTGAAATCTCACCCGGCTGTCATCACATTATTTAGCCATAAGTAATCCAAATCTGAAATGTTTGAGACTGCACCACAACTAAAATGACAAAGTCACATAAACTTAGTGTATATCACAAGATGAGGCAATCTGCGGCTCTTAGAGTGAATGCAGACCAATAAATGTACGAAAGCATTTTCAAACGGGTAACATGAACATAGTGGAACTGGAAAAGTCCTGGAAAGAACATCACCAAAATTGAATCTGTCGGTGTGCAAAGTTATTGCACTAACCAAAATCCATATGGAGTTATCCGTGTCCACAGCTGGATGAACAAACAAATGTTGTAGTAACGGAGCAATTCCCATAAGTGCTCCAGATGTAGAAGGAATCATCATGATGCATCTTGTCACGGGTCCAATATTAGATGAATAATTTCCATGACTGTTCTTAGTGTGGGAAAGATGATCTCCATGCGGTGTTCCACAGCAAACACGGGTCTTCAGTGTAGAACAGGAATGCTGGTTCACAGTATAAGCATGTATGGGAGGGACGAAGTGAAAAACCAAGCATTAGAGAACAGACAGGCCAGGGTGTTAAAAAACAAATCAAACCAGAGGGGCAATAGTTATAAGAACATAGCAAATCCAAGATAGTCATTGAGACCATGTGGTATCATGGTGCCATACTGCATAATCCATCTGCATTCCCTCCTCAACAAAGCCTTTTCCAGGTCACCACCCCGGGCGCCGAGAGAGACCTTGTCGAAGGCAAATGCAGAAAGGACTGCACTGTCAGACCCATGACAGCGCAAAAAGTGACGCGCAACTGAGCTGATCTTCTTGCATGAATCTACATCTCTTTGCGCATTTTTGATGTTGCGAGTATGTTCCAACACGCGAAAGCGGAATTCTCTAGTGGTCATGCCAACATATGCAAGGCCACGGGGACATTCAAGATGATATACTACTCCCTTGCTTTTACAATTTATGAACGAGAGTATCTTGTATGTGTGTGTTTTGTTGGAATTCGTAAATGTAGATGTTTGATGCATGTGTCTACATGCTGAACACATGCCACATTTGTAGAAGCCCAGTTTACGATGTTCAGACAGGAAGGTAGGGTTAATCTGAGGCACAAAATGACTGCATGTTAATTTGTCCCCTAGATTCGGGGAACGCCTGCTTGTCAGGCTCGCACGGTCGCCAAGTGTGTTCCTGAGTTCAGAATCTATCATAAGGGTGCCCCAATGT
Source organism: Ascaphus truei (assembly GCF_040206685.1). NCBI lineage: Eukaryota > Metazoa > Chordata > Amphibia > Anura > Ascaphidae > Ascaphus > Ascaphus truei. The sequence continues at coordinate 282,989,190 of NC_134484.1, read as the reverse complement.
TTCTGAAGTACTGCACCGACACACTTTATTCGAGCAAATACCCAGTATGTACCTGGCAGATACCTGGAATGCGCCGCTCCTCACCTCTGACAAGCCCCGTTGCGTTTGCCTTCCCAGCCTGGGTTCATGCCTGGCTGACGGGCGGCTGATCTGTTAAATGATAATGATTAGGATTTAATAGGCTGCAGTGCTTCGCGTGTCTACCAGATGGCATAAATTCATGAATTGTAATGCAGTTTATATATATATACTGTGCAGTATTGCAGCCAGGGGGAATAAAATGCTTCAATCCCTGCCTGGAAAATAACCCAATGCACTCGGGCAGAAAACAGTCACAAACCTCAATACACCCGGGTATACCCGAATTCGTGGGACTAGCCAAGCTCGAATAAAGTGTGTCGCCAGTGTATACCCCTAAGATCTGACCATTGGCGGTTAAAAGTGCTAATGAACCTAATTTGTTTCCTGCCCTTGTATTTGGGTCTTACTTGCAAAAGGCTCTCACGGGTTACTTTACGGCAGTTGTTATAGCCTTTTTGAATCTGGGATTTGGAATACCCACGATTGAGAAATTTGGTCTTAATTCTTTAGCTCTGGTTTGAAATGTGGCATCAGAGGAGCAATTCCTCTTAAGTCTCAGGAATTCACTGCGAGGAATCCCTGAGACTTGGTGCAGAGGGTGGAAACTGGACGCGTGAAGAATGGAATTGGTCGCAGTAGTTTTGCGGTGGATGTCTGTCTCAATCATACCTGTTCTATTAATGCTGATCAGAACATCTAAGAATACCACAGAGGTGGAACTGCAAAAATGAGTGAGCTTGATGTTGAGCTTGTTGTGGTTGAGTGCATCGTTGAAATCTGCAAATGCATCACTGGTGCCATGCCAGACAACCAGGATATCATCAATGTATCTCAGCCACAACAAGCCGAGGTCGCTGAAGTGGCGATGGAGGTCTGAACAGACTACCTCCCTTTCCCACCATCCCAAAATTAAATTGGCATAGGAGGGTGCACATGCCGCTACCATTGCTGTGCCTCTGACTTGGAAATAAAATTTATTTTTGAAAATAAAATAGTTGTGAGTGAGTATGAATTGTAATAGTTCCATAAGGAAATCGAGAAGGTCACCCGAAAATGTCTTGCATAGACAGGTAGAATCTGGATGCCAGGAGACCTTCCCGATGGGGGATGCAAGTGTACAGGGACTCTACATCACAGGTCGCAAGGACAGTATCCTCGTCGACCGTGATGCAGTCGACCCTGGACAGCACCTCCATTGTGTCACGTAAATAAGACGGTAAATTAACAACTGCGAGGCACAGAAATGAATCTAGGAAGCGGCAGGCAGGTTCACACAAATCCCCTATGCCAGAGACAATAGGTCGTCCCGGTGGGCGGGAGGCATTCTTGTGGACTTTGGGTAAGAGGTAGAAGGTGGGAATAACAGTGCATTTGGGTAGTAAGCCGTCATAGTTAGATTTTGTTATGGTCTTATTATCTAGCGCATTATGCAATATGCGTTCTAGATCAGTCTTAAATCTGAGTGTAGGGTCACAGGCTAATTCAGAGTAACATGATGTATCTTGTAATTGTCTGTATGCCTCCCGTTCATACATACTCTGGGGCCATATAACTACATTGCCCCCCTTATCAGATTGTTTAATGACCACAGAGGGGATCTGCTGTAATTCCTTGATGGAAAGCCACTCATCCTTACCCAAATTCTGTGTCCAACGAGATGGCGGTAACTTCAGGATCTCCTCAGTCACTGCTGCAGCAAATACCTCGACAGCTGAGCAACTCTGGATCGGTGGACAAAACGTTGACGTTGGTTTTGTACGTGACAGGATATCCTTGGTGGAGGTGGTAATTAAATCCTGTTCATCTAGGAGTGCATCCATGTTGTCTAGTGTCTCTATTTCTTCTGTATCCCACATCACAGTTGAAGAAGAATCCAAATATGTATCACGGGGTTTCAAAAAATGCTTATGAAGCAGTAATTTGCGGCAGAAAAGATTTAAGTCTTTGATGACTTCAAATTTGTCCATATGGCTTGTGGGCGAAAAAGATAGGCCATTTTTCAGGACTCTAGTTTGGGCTTCTGAAAGGATGGTGTCAGAGAGGTTAATGATGTTTAATTCCTCCCCTACCAAGCCCGTCGCTGCTGGTATTGCGGTTTGTAACCGAATGTCTCTCTGTCTCTTAGCTGTCTTCCTTCCCCGCCTTGTCTTCCTCTTCCTCTTTTCAGGCGTTTGCCCCTGTCTAAAAAAGAGGAGATAAGCGTGGAACTGGGTGGAAGTGAAGTCGAGGTTGAGGCACGGGGTGCGTCAACATCAGATGAGTCTACATCAGTTGTAAAAGCATCAGAGGACAGAGAGACATCTCGGGCCTGTTGTCTTATCTTTTTAGACCCCTTGCCTCTATTCCACCTGTACACCTGTTTTTTCTCAAAGTCAGTTATGTCCCTGTCAAATTTCTTTTTTTTATATTCAATAAGACCTTCCTCATATTTGATTAGCTCGGTTTCCACCTTATCAATTAATGATGATTTTACACCACTAAGATCTATTTTAGCTGTTTCAATGTTGTCAGTTAATTCCATAAGTGTTTGTTTGTCGTGTTCTGTGAGAATTGCTATAAGTTCCAAAGAACAAGCAGTCAAAGATGTTTCCCAACGGTCTTTGAGAATGCTATCTGAGAATTCAAATGCTGGAAACAATTTGATTCTCAACCCTCTGGGGATAATTTTCCGAGAGAGGTAATTATCTAGTGCTGTGCGGTTTCACCAGCTGCGTAACCTTCTCTGTGAGAGATGTTTAAATGTATTTAAACCGTCAGTCTCTTGCACCCCAGAATTAGGGTTTATAGTTTCAGTCTCAGTTGGTTGCGGACGTAAAACAGAGAATGCTGCTATAGCACTAGCAATTCTGTGCTCATCTTGAGCGCTAAAGTTCATGCTAGCTCAGTGTGTTATGTCAAACAAGAAAGGGGAAAACAACAAATGTTAAAAAGTGGAGCTGATATAGGAAGTTTGCAATTCAAAGAGAGCAAAAACAGTATATATTGTGACACACAGAAATATCGCTCTACACTTAAATAAATTGTGTCCAAAACACCTGTAAATGAGTCATATATTGTAAGACTAAACAGTGGTGCTAAAGGTTAAATGAATATGGAAACAACAGAGAAAAAGCAACCTTTAAATAGCACACGGACATAGATGGAAGTGTAACAAAAGAAATTTATTAAGGTGAATAAAACAAGGGATAAAGTTAAAAGGTGAGGGGGGCTCAACACTACCTAGACCAATATACAAATAAATGTTTAAGGGTTAACAAAAACGTGCTCTAATAAAAATACCACTTCTCCATATCATCCACAGTTAAATAAAATCCTATTTCCTAAACAAATCAAATGTCATCTTCCAATCTAAAGCATCAAATGCCAATCAAAACATTGCATTTACATTGTATACATGATGCATACAATCTATGCACCATGTACACTCTTCAAATCAATGTTAACAATACAATATTCCAAACAAAATAGCAATAAATACAAACAAGTATACTATTAAATCCAAGCAAGTCACCATAAATCAATTAGCATTCATTAATCACATCCCAAAACAATTAAAATACCATCCATACCAATTACACAATTAACTATTGCAATCGTTAAACAGAACAAGTTACCATCAGACAAAATATAAGTACACCAAAAAATACAATATACAAAAGCAAGCCTCACCATAAAAGACCAAAAAATACATCTATCTCATTCGAAAACACATTACACACACATTTATGCATAGCAGCATAGCCCAAATCATTTTAAATAATGCAAAACAAGCTTTTCCAACAAAATCATTTCTTACCCTGTATGTATATATCGATCTAGATATACATACATACATACATACATACATACATACATACATACATACATACATACAGTGGCAAGAAATGATCTTCAAAAAAAACAACAACAAAAAACACATGTAAAAAAACAAATAAACATAAAATAATAAACCATAAAATAATAAACCTTAAAATAATAAACCAAAACAATCCATGGGTCTTCTATTTGTAATCCATCTTCATCTGTTTTCTTCTTTCTTGTATCTTCTTCCGCTCTCTTCCGGGGTCTTCTTCTCTTCTTCGGCCACGCCCTGGTCTTCTTTTTCTTCCGGAGGTCCTTCCTCATCGGCGTCTGTCTTCAAAATGACACGACATAGGCTTTTATAGGCCTACGACGTCACATTTTCGTCATATGGTTCCTACGGCTCTGATTGGGCCGTGAAAACCATGTGATTTGGGGGGGGAAAAATTCATTTTGATGACGTTATTTAAAGGCAATGATGCCAGCCAATCAGAATGGCTGAGCTTCAATTGCCTTTAAGATGACGTCATGAAAAGAAAGATGGCTGGCCTCACATGGTACGTTAGCCAATTAGAGCGTGGGAACTACATCCCTACTCTGATTGGCTCTAGTAGACCATGTGACAGAGGCTTGGGGAGAATGGATGTGATGTCATTGAAAGCCTGTCACATGGTACTAGAGCCAATCAGAGTTGGGATGTATTTCCCACGCTCTGATTGGCTACCGTACCATGTGAGGCCAGCCATCTTTCTTTTCATGACGTTATCTTAAAGGCAATTGAAGCTTAGCCATTCTGATTGGCTGGCATCATTGCCTTTAAATAGCGTCATCAACATAAATTTTTCCCCCCCAAATCACATGGTTTTCACGGCCCAATCAGGGCCGTGGGAACCATATGACGAAAATGTGACATCATAGGCCTATAAAAGCCTATGTCATTTCATTTTGAAGGCAGACGCCGAGGAGGAAGGACCTCCAGAAGAAAAAGAAGACCAGGGCGTGGCCGAAGAAGAGAAGAAGAACCCCGGAAGAGAGTGGAAGAAGATACAAGAAAGAAGAATACAGATGAAGATGGATTACAAATAGAAGACCCATAGATTGTTTTGGTTTATTATTTTAAGGTTTATTATTTTATGGCGTATTATTTTATGGGTTCCTGTGCGTGGATTGGTTTGATAGTAAGCTGTTCAACGGGAGTCGGTGAGTGGGTCAAGTAATGGTAAGTGAACAAAAGAAATGTTTTATTTTTAAATTTGTACATGTTTATTTGTTTTTTTACATGTGTTTTTTTAATTTTTTTGAAGATCATTTCTTGCCACCTTATGTATGCATGTATGTATGTATGTCTAGATCAATATATACATACAGGGTAAGAAATGATTTTGTTGGAAAAGCTTGTTTTGCATTATTTAAAATGATTTGGGCTATGCTGCTATGCATAAATGTGTGTGTAATGTGTTTTCGAATGAGATAGATGTAATTTTTGGTCTTGTATGGTGTACTTTAGGTCATGGTGAGGCTTGCTTTTGTATATTGTATTTTTTGGTGTACTTATATTATGTCTGATGGTAACTTGTTCTGTTTAACGATTGCAATAGTTAATTGTGTAATTGGTATGGATGGTATTTTAATTGTTTTGGGATGTGATTAATGAATGCTAATTGATTTATGGTGACTTGCTTGGATTTAATAGTATACTTGTTTGTATTTAATACTATTTTGTTTGGAATATTGTATTGTTAAGATTGATTTGAAGAGTGTACATGGTGCATAGATTGTATGCATCATGTATACAATGTAAATGCAATGTTTTGATTGGCATTTGATGCTTTAGATTGGAAGATGACATTTGATTTGTTTAGGAAATAGGATTTTATTTGACTGTGGATGATATGGAGAAGTGGTATTTTTATTAGAGCACGTTTTTGTTAACCCTTAAACATTTATTTGTATATTGGTTCATCATGTGTGTGTGTGTATATATATATATATATATATATATATATATATATATATATATATAGAGAGAGAGAGAGAGAGAGAGAGAGAGAGAAAGAGAGAGAGAGAGAGAGAGTTGCATGATGAAGCCACTGTATAAATGAATGGGTGAAGGGTGGGTATCGGGCAATGGTGGCTTAACCTCTTAATTATCTTTGCGGTTATTATCTGATAAGGTGATAAAGGGGTTAATTGATCGCAGAATGTAATTGCTATGTATTGGCTATGTATTTTGTTGGCAACGGAGGACAAGGATGTTGCTGGCGAGGGGGCTTCTTATTGATGAGGTCAGTAGAATTTTATTTATGTTATTATGCTAGTTAATGTGTTTAATAATGGTCAGATAATCTATTATCCCTATGTGGATAATAGTTATTTTGCACATTATTGTACTGTATGTGTGTGGGTGGGGTCTGTTTGGGAATTGATGTATTTAATGTATAGGTCAGGTTTATTTTTTTAACATACAGGGTTAGTTCCTTTTGGTTTGCGAGAGACCTCTGGAAACTACCTGAGGTATCCTCGAGCTTCTCATGGGTACCAGGCTGGTGTGTCCACTGGGGAAACCTGCAGGGAAGAATCGGTGGCCACACATCTGTGGGGGCACCGCAGACCCATAGGGACCACCCGTGGGTCCCCAGGCCCCCATGGGAACCACCCGAGGCCTCTCAGACACCTGTGGGTCTGACCCGGGGCCCCCCAGACATCGGTGGGCCTACCGTGGGGACCCCATTGTGGCCCACGGTGACCCACGGAGACCACCTGGTGGACCATGGCACCTGGCAGGACTCACCAACAGGCCTCCAGACCCTGTGTGAAACATGTTGCTGGTAACCTGTAGGTCTGTGAGGTGACCCGTCAGGCCCACCGTGGACTCACGTGGGCCTGGGGTATTAACGCTGTATGTCAAAGTATAAATCATGTATTTATGGGGGGGCACAGGGGGTGGGTGTCACGAGAGCTTGCGACAGGCTGTAATTTACACCAAAACTATATATAAATATATATATACCTGGGTTTGAACTGGGACGAGACTTAAGATATAACAAATTGTATTTATTCCTTAGGATAGGTGAACACAACAGATATGTACAAATAACAGGCAAAATATAGACACTTACTTAAAAGATGAAAATAATGAAAACAGTCCCAGCTGGACTGGCAGTTTCATGCAGCAATCAGCCCAAGACATTGCATGGCATTTCTTCTCAGCAAACAAGATGGTATAGCACAACAGGCCTGATGACATGCAGGCCTGAAGATCATTTGCATGCAGAACAATGGACAACATGAACAACAACGGGTAAAAGGTGGTTCTGACTTATATATCATTTTAACCCCCTCCTTCCCAGTTTACGGCTCCGTGCCGTCTAGTAAAAAGTCTTTGAAGCTCTTTTGGCTTCCATTGAAGTGTGAATTACCACATTTACAAAAACATCCACTTCCCTTGATCTTTGATGATCAGGTTTGTAAATTCTCATTTCCTGCTCATCACAACAGGGGTTCCTCAGACTCATCCAAAGTTTCATATTTACTGCAAATTACCTCATAACTTGAGTTCAGTAAAGCATACAGTCAGGTGAGATATATTACTGCATTCTGTGACACCTGACGTTGGCAGAGATAGCCAACATTAAATTGTAATATGAACATTAATAGAGATATTAATATCTGGCATTTAGCAGCAGGTAAATATACAATGTTTAGACTCAAAAGATCGGCTGACTCCCGCCAATACACTTATGTAACTTTTATCCTTTTCAGCCAAGGACATCTCATAGTATTCTTATATTTAATAAGGTCACCAATTCAGATATCCTGTTTGGGGTAGCCCCCCCCCCCCCCTGGCCCCATCAATAAAACCTTTTGAAGCAGGCTTTTGGCTTTTCATTGTAAGTGTGAGCTGTTACACTTAACTATTCCTTGTGCCTGCCTCCCGCATAAACAATTAGGTAATTACTTCTTGAGCTATGTATCACACCTAGCCCAGACCTCTGTTTGGATATGCACTACAAAGGGCAGGCAGAGGCAATTAGCATTTGGCATGCGCATTGTAAAATTGCCCCAGTGAGGCACAAATATCAAAAATATATGTCTCCCATCTGCATCTATCATGTGGGGTTCTCAAACCTTCTCTTCTCTAAGACACCAGCTCAGAATACCTTGCTGGCAAGCAAAACAGTTTAAAATATCACCCCCTTTCCCCTCATGCTCCAGACATCCCTGCCCTGCAGCTATTTCTCATAAGAGGCCACCCATACAAGGCAATCCACTTACACGCTGACACAGGCAGTTGCAGGCCCATGAGGCAAAGGGAATACACAGATAATGCATTAATTAGCCCACTGGGCTTACACAGTTAACCCCTGATGATCCAGTGTGTGTGTTATGCAGACACTGATTAACCCAGACATTACAATGGGACAGGGGAAAATACATTTACAGGTTATAACAAGGGTAAAATCACATTTCTGGGCCTCAGCCCAGTTAACTCCTTGTCTCCCTGGCGAGGTTAGAGGGGGGCCCTTGGGGTGTAACCCCGTTAATCCCGGGCCAAACCCTCACTATCGTCACAGTGGGTTATGTATTTGATAAATATAATGATGATTTTTTTGGGGCTGTGTATTGTTTTTATTGTGGAACTGTGGGTGGGAGAAGGGGGTATTGACCACAAGGGTATTTGGGTAGGCCTCCCAGCTGCGTAGTGGGTGAGGGTGATTAGGCCTCACAGGGTGGGGGGTAAGTGGGGGAGGGTATGTAGGCCTCCCAAGTGGTGGGCGAGGTTGGGTTAACCCCTTAAGGACTGTAGCAGTTAATAACCGCTATGGTGATTAAGGGGTTAGGGGACATTACATTGGCTGTTTTCATTCTTTTTCATGTTTTGCAGCATCGGAGGGGGCATGGATGGTGATGAAGATGAGGATGGCCTTCATCATGTTAGCCGGACATGGGTGAGTACTATATGTATTTATTATATTGATTGTTCTTTATGTATTTTAAATGGGCAAATTCACTATTATCCATATGTGGATAATAGTAATTTTGCACATTACTATACTGTATTTGTTAAGGGGGGTGTATGTATGTGTTGTAATTATTTTGGGATGCACTGAATTGGTACTGCAGGCCTGCGGGGAACACCCAAGTGCCCCCGCCGGCCTATAGTATCATTGATGTGCATATATGTGTATGTTAGGGGGGTGTAGGGGTTGTTGCAGATAGATATATATATATAAATATATATATATATATATTTATTTATTTATTTATTTATTTTGTGTGGGGCTGTTGTGTGTGGTTTTTTTTTAATTGTGGGTAGAGGGGTGGGTGAAGGGGGTATTAGCCCCAACAGTGGTTGTTAAGGGCTTGCGGGTGGGTAGCGGGACGGCTTAACCCCTTTGTGACCGTAGCGGTATTAACCGCTAAGGTTATGAAGGGATTAAGTGCACCCGCAACCCCCTCCCCCGCAAGCCTTAATCAACCACCAAGGGCCAAATAACCCCTTCACCCCCGCTACCCACAATAAACCTGGCACGGCTGGTTAACCCCTTCATTGCCTTAGCGATTAGCCGCTAAGGTAATGAAGTGGGCTTTAAATGCATTTTTCCTGCCTCGGATGCATGCCGGGGGGCTTCGTTGCTGATATTAATTGTATCAGCTCCGGAGACCCCCAGCATCAATCCCAGGCAAGAAAAAGGCCTGATTTTTTCTAAGTGCCAATCCGCCGCTCATCCGCAGCCTCTCACCAGCAACTTACCTACATTTTGTGGCATGCCGGATAGCCATGAAAAACACCATTCTAGAGTGGCGCAAAGCTACTCGCCACTATTAAAATTGAGCGTGGTTGAAAAAATGGCTAGTTGCAGCGAAAAGTGCCTTTTCGCCGTGCCGATGGCGGAAAAAAAAAACACCAAACACCTTGGCATTTTTTTTGCTTTTCGACAAGTTTTCGCCCCCTACTGAATAGGGGTATGCATTTTTGGCGTGAAACGGGCGAGAAGTGCCTTTCCGCCGCTTACTGCATGACCCCCTTGATCTCTTTCTGCATTATGGAAGTAACTTATTAAAGCCCGAACTGCGCCCTACATTCCTTTGCATAATTTGAAAAAACATAGTTGCATAATATGCCACTTATGATTTGCAGAATTGATTATTAACAATTTAGGGCTACTTTGCACATGGCATAAAAAAGTTCTGATGAAGGCGCATGCGCGACAGCTATGTAGATGGAGCTTAGAGTGTAAACTCCATCCCTCACGACATTAATAAAGCATCAAATCAGGGCAATTCCAGAAAAAACAGTGAACTGCAGCAATAAACAAGAACTAGAACACTAAAGGATGGCTACGAGAGCAACCACCCTATCTAAAAGAAGAAATCTCCTGCCAGTGACAAAATTACTAAGAGACAAAGGGATCCAATACCAGTGGGTCTTCCGCTTTGGGCTCCTGGTTCTAAAGAATGGTACTGCTTTCACCCTGAGGCGCCCTGAAGACAGTGAGACTTTCCTGCAAAAAATAGGCCTATGCATAGGCTCCACTAACCTGCAGATTGAAGAGGCATCAACCCCAGATCTAGCGTGGAGTGAATTGAAGTCAACAGCCTGAAACTGGAAAGATAAGTTCCTTACTTAATACTGTGACAGAGTGAAGTCAACTCCTATCAGTTACGCCTGGGAGACATATGTATGAGTGCTTCATCCAGCACTCATAGGGGTTAACTTAGGTAGTCAGGAAGTAAGCTGACACCTTAGAGCCAGAAAGGTAGAAAGGGATCTTGTTACCAGCAGTAGCTGCCTATGTCAGACAAGAGCACATGGATAGATGTGCTGCTTGCCAGAAGGATACAACAATTGCTCCATTTTCTCAACACCTATTCTCTCCTAGACCCTCTACAATCTGGCTTCCGCACTGCTCACTCCACCGAAACAGCCCTCACTAAAATAACTGACGACCTCCATGCTGCCAAAGACAGAGGTCATTACACTCTGCTCATATTACTCGACCTCTCTGCAGCATTTGACACCGTGGACCACCCTCTTCTCCTCCACATTCTCCATACTCTAGGTATTCGGAACAAAGCTCTATCCTGGATCTCATCCTACCTCTCCCATCGTACTTTTAGTGTCTCTTCTGCTAACACCTCCTCCTCCTCTATTGAACTCTCTGTGGGGGTACCCCAGGGCTCTGTCCTGGGACCTCTTCTCTTTTCTCTGTACACACTCTCTCTAGGTGACCTAATAACATCTTTTGGGTTTAATTATCACCTCTATGCCGACGACACACAAATATACTTTTCAACACCTGACCTTACACCTGCTGTACAAACCAAAGTTTCTGAATGTCTCTCTGCTATATCATCCTGGATGGCCCTCCGACGCCTTAAACTCAACATGGCTAAAACAGAGCTCCTCATACTTCCTCCCAAACCTGGCCCTACTACCTCCTTCCACATTACTGTTGGAACTACAATCATTCACCTAGTAGCCCAAGCACGCTGCCTAGGGGTCACGTTCGACTCCTCTCTCACATTCGCCCCTCACATTCAAAACATTTCTAAAACTTGTCGCTTTTTCCTCCGCAATATAACTAAGATACGCCCTTTCCTCTGTTGTTCGACTGCTAAAACTCTGACTCAGGCCCTCCTTCTCTCCCGTCTTGATTACTGTAACCTCCTGCTGTCCGGCCTTCCTGCCTCTCACCTGTCTCCCCTACAATCTATCCTAAATGCTGCTGCCAGAATCACTCTACTCTTTCCAAGATCTGTCTCAGCATCTCCCCTCATGAAATCCCTCTCCTGGCTTCCGATCAAATCCCGCATCTCACACTCCATTCTTCTCCTCACTTTTAAAGCTTTACATTCTTCTGCCCCTCCTTACATCTCATCCCTAATTTCTCGGTATGCACCATCCAGACTCTTGCGTTCTTCTCAAGGATGTCTTCTTTCTACCCCCTTTGTATCTAAAGCCCTCTCCCGCCTTAAACCTTTTTCACTGACTGCCCCACACCTCTGGAATGCCCTTCCCCTCAGTACCCGACTAGCACCCTCTCTATCCACCTTTAAGACCCACCTTAAGACACACTTGCTTAAAGAAGCATACAGTGGCGACACAGTTTATTACACTGCGGCCAGATCCGCAAGCCGGGAGATTTCCCGGCTTGCTAGTGGCCGCCCCTCGTCATAGACGCGCGGTCACGCGTCTTCGGGAGCCTGCACCCCCTGCACGCGCTGAGGGAGCCCTGGTGTCCCGCGATCGCGGGACGGCGGCAGGGGGTTCCGGGGGACCCGGCACACCCGGCAGTGGTAGGGAGAGCGCCCCGATCGGAGGGCGCTCTTCCGTTGCTTCGGCGCGCGCCCGTCACCCTCGGGCGCGCGCCAGGCTACTGCTGCGGCCAAGAACGGGCAAATGCTCGAATAAACTTGGCCGCAGCAGTATGAATAGCACTGTGGATATTCTAAACACGATACATAATGCTTGGCCCCCTGCAGACGCACTTACCAGAACTCCCTCCTACTGTCTCTGTACGTTCTCCCTACCTACCAATTAGACTGTAAGCTCCTCGGGGCAGGGACTCCTCTTCCGAAATGTTACTTTTATGTCTAAAGCACTTATTCCCATGATCTGTTATTTATATTATCTGTTATTTATTTGATTACCACATGTATTACTACTGTGAAGCGCTATGTACACTAATGGTGCTATATAAATAAAGACATACAATACAATACAATACAACAATACTTACTTCAGCCAAAGTAAGATTTGTTTCATTTGCTTTCATGACTGCTTAAAAGACTCTGAAGGTTTGGTTATGGTTTAGCCAGCCAGCCTGCTAGATAGGTCTGCTGTGTTAGTCAGTTTTTCTCCCATCATGGAGCAGGATTTATTTTGTTAAAAGGGACAGTGTACCCGCATGTTATGTTACTGTGGAGAAATAAAGCCATTGAACATTTTTCATTATCCTGAAACTACACGTGTGGACTGTTCCCTGACCTCGGCTACAGGCCGTCCTGCCACAAGTGGTGTCAGAAGTGGGATGTCGGATGGCCCCTGTATCTGAAGGGCCACACAGAAAAAAAAATGGAGATTTTTTTTTCTCAGTTCCTTGAGCAACAGCTCCAGCTAGCAGAGAAGCAAGCAGAACATCAAGCCCAGCAAGCTGAGCGACAAGCCCAGCAAGATGAGTGACAGGCCCAGCAAGATGAGCAACAGGCCCGGTGGGAAGAAAAGCTACTCCAACTGCTAGTTGAAGGCCTAGCCCCAGGCAGACCAGCTCATCCAAATAACCCACCAGTGGTGCTGCATAAAATGAAGCCAACCGAAGACCCAGAGGCATTTCTCCTCACTTTTGAAAGGGTAGCCACGGTCCATGGCTGGACAGTTGATCGCTGGGTAACGACTCTGGCTCCACTCCTCATAGGGGAAGCTCAGGCAGCCTACCAGGCTCTTCCAGCAGACGAGGCCATGGACTATCAGAAACTAAAGGCTGCTATTCTGGATCGCCTAGGCCTCACTCCAGAGACCTACCGACAGCGGTTCCGGACAGTCAAATATGCAAACAAAGACAGACCCCGGGTTGTAGCCCACCGCTTAGTAGACTTATGTACCAGGTGGATACAACCGGAGAAGCATACCAAGGAAGAGATCCTTGAACAGTTTGTGCTCGAGCAGTTCATACAGATACTGCCCCCCTCCTCCCGCTCCTGGGTAAAAAGACACGCTGCATTTTCCCTGGATTCAGCAGTCCGCTTGGTGGAAAACTACCTGGGCGACGACACCCAACAGGATAGCTGGGAACGGCCGGTGCAAACACCAGTTGCTTCCGTTGATGCTAGAGGCAGGAGAGCAGACAATCGAGGGGTCTACAACCCGCCAGCTCGGGAGATCCAGTCAACCGGATCGGAAGACCCTTTCCCATCTCAGAGGGTTCTGGTACAAACTCCGCAGAGACGCCCATCCTGGGTCCGAGGCCACTGGATCACTCAAGGGAGGCCGCCACCCACAGTATTCCCCGAGAACCTGGACTCCTGTCACCCACCCGGTGGAGAGGATAACCCCACCAACCAGAAGGGAGGACCTCATCCAACAGCGGAGAGGTCCAAACACCGAGCCCCGTCGAGAGCTTCTGCGGATGACCGAGTTTGCGGACTCAGGAGATGAGGAGATGGACTGTTCATATGGCAGAACCACTGCCACCGCTTGTCTCCGAGGGGACCACAATCCGTGGTTAGTCCCAGCATCTCTGGAGGGGACAAAAAGTAAATGCCATGCTGGACTCGGGCTCTGGATAAAACCTGATCCTAGAGGGCCTAATTCCAAGCAATAGACTATCTTATGACTCTCCTTGGAATATCGAGTGTATCCATGGGGATACAATGAGATATCCGACGGCGAACGTTCTACTACATATCCAGGATAAAGAGGCTAGCCTACTAGTGGGAGTTGCTCCCTGGCTACCTGCTCCTGTTCTACTTGGCCGAGACTGGCCCTACCTCGAAACATTGTTGGCCCCTACTCCTAAAGAGCCTACTTCTCTGGTACCGGAGAAGCCCGGAGACTTGTTCCCTTTTTCCCCAGAGATTTTCCCCCGTAGACACCATGTCCCAAAGACACGTAAACAGAGACGTGCGGAAAAAGAGGACTGGTTAAGAAAGGCTGGGACTTTTGGTAACATTAGTCAGCCCAAAGGACTGCAAGTCATGGCCGGGGATGACCAGGGTGGGGAACAGATAGATACGGGAGTGTTGCCAGCCCTGGATCTTCCTGACTTCCGTCAGAGGCAGAGGGAGGACCCAGCTCTGGCTAGACAATATGAGAAGGTGGTACAGGTCAACAACAAGATAATAGATGAACAAGGTGTAAAAGTGTATCCACATTTTGAACTGTTGAATGACATACTATATCGTGTGAATAAGGTTACACAAACAGGGGAGGTCATTCGACAGATGCTAGTCCCTAAAGGGTTGATTAAAACAGTGTTCACCCTAGCCCATACTCTCCCATAGGGTGGTCATTTGGGCAGAGATAAGACCACGAACCGCATCTCGTCCCGGTTTTACTGGCCAGGCATACATGGTGACATCATGAAACTATGTGAGACATGTCCTGAATGCCAGTTAACTAGCCAAAAAGGACAGAAGCCGGCTCCCTTGGTTCCTCTGCCCTTGGTAGCCGTCCCATTTGAGAGAATTGGGTTAGATCTGGTCGGACCTTTAGAACCCTCTGCGAAGGGACATAAATTTATATTCGTTGTTGTTGATTATGCCACAGATATCCTGAGGCCTTCCCTCTGAGATCAGCCACTGCTAAACAGGTTGCTCACAGGCTGTTAGAACTGTTTTCTAGGGACTTCCCCAAGTAATGTTAACTGACCAGGGAACAAATTTCATGGCAAAGTTAATGCAGGATGTCCTGAAGTTATTGGAGGTAAAATCCGTCCGGACCTCGGTCTACCATCCTCAGACTGATGGATTGGTAGAGAGGTTTAACCGTACTTTAAAATCTATGCTTAGGAAGTTTGTGGACACTGAAAAGCGAGCTTGGGATGAACTTCTCCCTTTCCTGTTGTTTGCAGTACGAGAAGTTCCCCAATCATCCACAAGCTTCTCCCCGTTTGAGCTCCTATATGGACGTCAACCTCGGGGTATTCTCGACCTACTGAAGGAATCCTGGGAGGAGGAGCCCTCCCCCTCCAAGAATACCCTTCAGTATGTCATAGACCTTAGAAACCGCCTAGACATGATAGGTCGGTTTGCGAAGGAAAACCTCAAATCTGCTCAAGAACGTCAAGAGAGGCAGTACAACCAAAATGCTCGCTTGAGGGTCTTCCAACCTCGGAACCAAGTGATGCTACTACTACCGACATCAGAGAGTAAACTCCTTGCAAAGTGGCAGGGTCCTTTCCAAGTTCTCCGCCGCACCGGGGAGGTGAACTATGAGATCTCTCAACCAGGGTCCAGGAAGGGTAAACAAATCTACCACGTGAACCTCCTGAAACCCTGGAAAACGATGAGATCGCTGTTCATTCACCCTCGGGAAGGAGAGACGGATTTGGGTCCAAAGCTTCCAAAGGGTAGTACGTACACTGACCATCAGGTTCCCATGGTAGAGCAGTTAACAACGGAACAAAGGTCAGACCTACTTGATGTATGTGACCAGTTCTCAGATGTTTTTTCTGAGCTGCCAGGGCAGACTGATTTAGTGTCCCATAGGATTGAGACAGAACCTTGCGTAAACGTATGGTCCCGTCCCTATAGATTGCCAGAGGGCCGAAAAGACCTGGTAGAGAGGGAGATAATAGACATGTTGGAATTGGGCGTGATCGAGGAGTCCCACAGCGAATGGTGTAGCCCTATCGTGTTGGTCTCTAAACCAGATGGGAAGGTGAGGTTTTGCGTAGATCTGCGAAAGGTAAATGCTGTATCCAGATTTGATGCATATCCAATGCCTAGGGTGGATGAATTGCTTGATTCGCTTGGTAAAGCAGAGTATATCTCCACCCTAGATCTCACGAAAGGATATTGGCAGATACCTCTAGCGGAAGAATCCAAATGCAAAACTGCCTTCGCCACCCCTCTCGGTTTATACCAATTCGTCACTATGCCATTTGGGTTACATGGGGCTCCAGCCACGTTCCAAAGGTTAATGGACAAGGTACTACGACCCCATAGGGCATATGCCGCGGCCTACTTGGATGACATTGTCATCTATAGCAGACACTGGCAGTCTCATATAAAAAGGTTAAGGGCAGTCCTAACGTCCTTAAGAGAAGCAGGGCTCACTGCAAATCCAAAAAAATGTGCCCTGGGTAAATCCACTACAAAGTACTTGGGCTATGCCGTTGGGGGAGGGATAGTAAGGCCACTAGCTAGCAAGGTGGCCGCCATAAAGGAAGTCCCCACCCCACAGACAAAGACACAGGTCCGCTCCCTTTTGGGGTTAGCAGGGTATTACCGGCGGTTTTTCCCCAATTTTTCGGAAATTTCGGCACCCCTAACAGATCTGACAAAAAAGAGTGCCCCAACTCAAGTTAAATGGTCTTGGGAGTGACAAGACTCCTTTGACATGCTAAAAAAGTGCCTGTCAGAGGGCCCCGCTCATCGGAACCCAGATTTTAAAGAGCCCTTCATCATCCAGACGGATGCCTCAGAGGTAGGACTGGGAGCAGTGCTGTCTCAGCAATTTGATGGTGTTGAACACCCCATACTGTTCATCAGCCGGAAGCTGTTCCCAAGGGAAGTGAGGTATTCCGTTATTGAGAAGGAGTGCCTCGCTGTAAAATGGACAATTGAGGCCTTGAGACATTATGTCGCCGGAGTACACTTCACCCTGGTCACTGACCATGCGCCCTTGAAGTGGTTAAACACCATGAAGGACACAAATCCAAGGTTGACCAGGTGGTTTATTGCCCTCTAACTCTTCTCGTTTGATATTCAGCATAGACCTGGAAAGGACCATGGAAATGCTAATTTTTTGTCAAGGGAAGGAGTGGAGGGTCGGGCTTCAGCCGTGTGGGACACTAGCCACACACAAACAGGGGAGGTATGTGACAGAGTGAACTCAACTCTATCAGTTACGCCTGGGAGACATATGTATGAGTGCTTCATCCAGCACTCATAGGGGTTAACTTAGGTAGTCAGGAAGTAAGCTGACACCTGAGAGCCAGAAAGGTAGAAAAGGATCTTGTTACCAGCAGTAGCTGCCTATGTCAGACAAGAGCACATGGATAGATGTGCTGCTTGCCAGAAGGATACAACACTACTTACTGCAGCCAAAGTAAGATTTGTTTCATTTGCTTTCATGACTGCTTAAAAGACACTGAAGGTTTGGTTATGGTTTAGCCAGCCAGCCTGCTAGATAGGTCTGCTGTGTTAGTCAGTTTTTCTCCCATCATGGAGCAGGATTTATTTTGTTAAAAGGGACAGTGTACCCGCATGTTATGTTACTGTGGAGAAATAAAGCCATTGAACATTTTTCATTATCCTGAAACTACACGTGTAGACTGTTCACTGACCTCGGCTACAGGCCGTCCTGCCACAGATACCAATTAAGATCAATTAAGATCTTAAAGGGGTCTTACCACATGTTGTTCATTTTGTCCATATGCTGTCAATAAAGTTGCACCACTTCACCATAGCATCCAGACACGGTGGCCATCTTGGATTCCCAACAACTCTTGAGGTGACAGCTGGTGGGAGGCGAAGGAGGTGAGACCCAGCACTAGATCTTCTGGACACACATCTCTGTTGCGGGGGTCTCTTAGAGAGGGTCCCCCCTTGGCCAGCACAGCGGCAGAGGGTATCATTATGTGACTGAGAAAAAAGGGGTGGTGTGAATAGCGCTAAACAATATATATATACAATACAAACACAGTGTGAAAAATTAAAAAACGGCTGCCAGGAAAAAACTAACCCAAACACAGTTAGTGAAAACACACAGAGATAACAATACAGACCGGCGCCTCAATGTCCAAACTGAATGAGTCCAGAGATGTGCTGCAATGTCCAAAAATACTGATCCGGCAGAAGGACTGCAGACTCCGCAACAGCACACGTGGTTTCATGCAAGGGAGATAAAAAGAAAAATCATAGCGTGACACTGCAAAACTATAAACATATAACTCATACAGACATGACATACATGACAAACAACACTAACAGAAAGGCTGACAATAATACAGAGATTTATTTAAACAATACTAAAAACAAGAGAGCTTGGGAGCGGGTCGAGGATCCAGTGTGGTAAAACTGGAATCCTACTTACAGCAAGCCAGAGGGGTACAAGCGGTGTGTATACTATGTATACTGTGCAGTTCTTTAGTCAGCTTCGGCGCGTGGTGCTGGTGTAATGGCCGCCGGCGCTTCCTCCAGTTGTTCCTGGTCTCAGCGTCCCTGCAGGCCAAACCTCGCGAGATTCCCGTCAGCCGTGAAACACCCAACGCGTTTCGTGCGCATGCGCACTTCTTCCCCTGAAGAAGTGCGCATGCGCACGAAACGCGTTGGGTGTTTTAGAGATTGTTCACAAGAGACTATCCAAGGAGCAGGTCACAGCACCCAGTTACAGCTCGAGCGAACGACGTGCGGTACAGGAGGAAGCGGCGGCGAGTAGCTCCACCTAGCGAGTGACGTCACGGCTGACGGGAATCTCGCGAGGTTTGGCCTGCAGGGACGCTGAGACCAGGAACAACTGGAGGAAGCGCCGGCGGCCATTACACCAGCACCACGCGCCGAAGCTGACTAAAGAACTGCACAGTATACATAGTATACACACCGCTTGTACCCCTCTGGCTTGCTGTAAGTAGGATTCCAGTTTTACCACACTGGATCCTCGACCCGCTCCCAAGCTCTCTTGTTTTTAGTATTGTTTAAATAAATCTCTGTATTATTGTCAGCCTTTCTGTTAGTGTTGTTTGTCATGTATGTCATGTCTGTATGAGTTATATGTTTATAGTTTTGCAGTGTCACGCTATGATTTTTCTTTTTATCTCCCTTGCATGAAACCACGTGTGCTGTTGCGGAGTCTGCAGTCCTTCTGCCGGATCAGTATTTTTGGACATTGCAGCACATCTCTGGACTCATTCAGTTTGGACATTGAGGCGCCGGTCTGTATTGTTATCTCAGAGGGTATCATTATGCTCCACAACTCGGGGGAGGGTTGAGGGATCGAGAAGTTAAGTTGGGGAGGGTGGAAAGGGATGAATTATCTGATGAAGGAGGCTCACATCTCTGCAAGTGAAAAATACTAACACATCCTAAATGTGACAATATACAATTCAACCACATATGTGTAAATAATAAAGCAATGTGATAATAATAACAATCAAGTGATCTAAAGAAAAAATTAAGAAACTTAGAAACAAACTGCAACCCTTGATAAAGACTGTTCCACTCGTCTTGCACCAGGTGATCCTCCAACAAATCAGGGGAGCTTGTTTCATAGTTATGAAATAAAGAAACACTACATAGTGTAATACTGTTGTGAATAAATTTGTGCAAACAAAGCTCAAAAATGACTACTCACAATAAAGCAGTCAAATTCAGGCAGTCATCCAACTTAAGGGGTGGATGTTCCCTGTGTATAAAGTAGCCACCAGCCCCCAACCTCCAAGGAGAAAAAAAGAAAAGAGACCATATAGTGCAGATGGTATTTAGTATTAAAAGGGATTCAAAAAATGCAGGCTTACACTTCATATGATCGAGGTAGGCAGTATGATATTATAGATAGTGGGTGATCATCTGGCCGCGATCCTTAAGAGTTCCTCACTATCCTCTGCTCCACCGCAATACTCTCGCGTCCATGCCAGGCACTCCCTTTGCGTCACTTCCGGTTGTTAAGCAAACTTCCGGATCTGATGACAGGGTTGGACCTCAGTTGTTCTTCCTCTTTGATATGGGCTGAAACACTCTACATGTTTCGCCGTTGCTACGGATTCATCAGGAGTGTCTGTTGGCTGCTAAACTGGGTTTTAAATACTCTAAGGCCCTCCCTCTCTGTAACATTCTATTGGCCAAACAATTATGACTCACAGGCAAACAGAGATAGTGGGCGTTGATTAGGTGCATACACCTCCATTCATTTAAAAAAGGGGCATTGTTTACATACATTTTTGCCTAAACCGGCACATATGATAAAAACAACCTCTTTTAATGATTCCAAAAGGAGGTACAATTTATACAAATAATAGCCTAATGTGGCATATAAAAACAGCATAATAAATTATATAACATTTATAAAAAATTGTTAAAATGATAAAAACTCAAACCTAAATCTAACTTTATTTTTAACTTCATTAACAACGATAGTGGTACTTCTCAAAAAAAGGAGACATAAAAGAAAACATAATTAATATAATATCACACATAATGTATATTTATAACATCATAAGAAATCTTTATATATCAATCCTTAAAGAAACACTCCCAATTCAATATCCACATTGAGCCCCCCTGGAGTTAGGGTTTTCAATGTGAAAATCCAATAGGTTTCTCTTTTTGTTAACTGGACATTGCGATCCCCTCCCATCCAATGGGGTAAAACTTTTTCTAGGACCGTAAATGTCAACCCTGTGGGATTTCCTTGATGGTACTTAATGAAATGTTCTGACAGGAGATATGTATTAACCCCTCGCCTGATGTTACCTAAATGTTCTAAAATTCTAATTCGTACATCTCTCGAGGTTTTCCCTATGTACTGTAATACACAGGGACATGTGATAATGTAAATTACATGATCAGTTCTACAGGTGACATGTTGTTTTATATGATATTTTTCTTTTGTCACATGGGAAGTAAATGTGAATTTCTCCATTGTCCTGTGTTTACAAGCTTTGCAAACTGTACATCCATAAAAACCTTTCACTTTCAGTAACCAATTGTTTTCTGTGTTCTCTTTTATTTTAGGTAGCGAGCTGGGAGCCAAAAGATTCTTCAAGCTATTGGCCTTTCGGAATATAACTGTAGGCACTTCAGGAACTATGTTACCTAATAGTGCATCATTCCGAATAATGTGCCAATGTTTTCTTATGATGTTGGCAATTTTATATGAATCTCTGTTAAAATTTGTCAAAAAAGAAAAACTGAATTTGTCCTTATTGTTTTTATTAGATGTTTTTTTCAATATTCCTGTCTGTGTGTAATACATTTTCCCTACTGAGGTTTCGTGCTTTTGTCAATGCTGTTTTTAAATTGTCCGGATTCTACTTTCTATCCAAGAATCTATTTTCCAATATCTTGGATTGTTTCTCAAAGACATTTAAATATGTGCAGTTACTGTACGTCTTACTCTTCTAAACTGGCCATATGGCACATTGCTTAGCCAACTGGAATGGTTACAGCTAGAGGGCAGGATGTAATTGTTACTGTCAACCTCCTTATAGAAAGTTTTAGTTTTCAAACATCCTTCTTCCACAAAAATGGTCAGGTCAAGGAAGTTGACAGACTGTCTACTAAAATTACACGTAAATTTTAAGTTACAATCATTGTCATGGAGGTGTATGCACCTAATCAACGCCCACTATCTCTGTTTGCCTGTGAGTCATAATTGTTTGGCCAATAGAATGTTACAGAGAGGGAGGGCCTTAGAGTATTTAAAACCCAGTTTAGCAGCCAACAGACACTCCTGATGAAGCCTTAACAACGGCGAAACATGTAGAGTGTTTCAGCCCATACCAAAGAGGAAGAACAACTGAGGTCCACCCCTGTCATCAGATCCGGAAGTTCGCTTAACAACCGGAAGTGACGCAAAGGGAGTGCCTGGCATGGACGCGAGAGTATTGCGGTGGAGCACAGGATAGTGAGAAACTTTTAAGGATCGCGGCCAGATGAGCACCCACTATCTATAATATCATACTGCCTACCTCGATCATATGAAGTGTAAGCCTGCATTTTTTGAATCCCTTTTAATACTAAATACCATCTGCACTATATGGTCTCTTTTCTTTTTTTCTCCTTGGAGGTTGGGGGCTGGTGGCTACTTTATACACAGGGAACATCCACCCCTTAAGTTGGATGATTGCCTGAATTTGACTGCTTTATTGTGAGTAGTCATTTTTGAGCTTTGTTTGCACAAATTTATTCACAACAGTATTACACTATGTAGTGTTTCTTTATTTCATAACTACGAGACGAGCTCCCCTGATTTGTTGGAGGATCACCTGGTGCAAGACGAGTGGAACAGTCTTTATCAAGGGTTGCAGTTTGTTTCTAAGTTTCTTAATTTTTTTTTTAGATTACTTGATTGTTATTATTATCACATTGCTTTATTATTTAGACATATGTGGTTGAATTGTATATTGTCACATTTAGGGTGTGTTAAAGCGCTATTGTTAGTTTTTTTCACTTAGGTATTTTGTTTCAAAATCAGTAAGCTGCTCCACCCCTATTAACATGGAGGAAACAGAGATAGATAGCAGTTTTGCCAACATTTTTTCAAGGAGACTGTTGAGGACTGCTGACCAACAGTATTCTTAATATAGATAATGCTCCCGTTGTAGGAGATGAAAACATTTTAGAAGTCGAATTTGAAAAGTTGGATAAACTGCTGATTAGAGACACCAACAAATTCTGGGATCTAACTTTTACAGAACAATATCTCCTTAGTGGTAGAATTCCAAGAGGGTTAAGATTATATAAAGATCCTTCTTTTGACCTAGAGGATGAATCCTTTTTGGAAAAATGGTACCAAATCCTAGAGAAAAGTTCTCATGATTTAATGAGTCTTATAATTAAACAACAGAAAAAACACTTGATTGAAATTGACAAGGAGGTAGATGAAATTCAAGAAAGGATTGGTACATTAGCAGAAACAGCCTCCTTTAAAGAAAAGGATTAAAAACTACAGACTAAAATTGATAAATTGGAGAAAGAACTCATTACAAATAAAGCAAATAAATATAAAAGGGATAAGGAGGACTATATGAATGGACCACCTAGAAAACCCATTAAGAGACTCAATTTTCAAAAGAATTTTCAAAAATGGAATCAGAATAGAGATAAGTCAAAAGATAAAATTGAGGATAAGAAGGAGACAGAGAAAGAGAAAGAGAGAGAGAAAAAGAAAATACCAGAAAAAATAAATCAAGATAGAGGTAATTGGAGAACCACTGAAAGGGAGAAAAGATCACCAGTTAAACAGGGAAAAGTGCCTTATAAATCTTCAGACAAACCAGGGAGACACCCAGAAAAAAACAAAAAGGACTAACAGTCAAGATAATACACATGCAGGAGATTCAGATAGGGCAAATAGAGCAGAAAGGAGAGAAGCAAGAAAGGAAAACTTGTTCTCAGATAATACATCTAGAAGAGAAGATAGGGATTTTTTAGGGGAAGGGTCTTCCTCAAATAGGTTTCACCCACTGATGGAGAAAGACCCAAAAACAAGAAGAGGAAGATCAGAAGAAAGAGAGGGAGAAAGAAACCACAGATACAACAGAAAGATGATAAAATAAAGAACAGCATTTTTAATCTAAGTTCTAAAATTTTAACAAAATATGAGGAAAGTCTTATTTCCAAAGGTCTAAAGTTTGCCCCTACAGTGGGCCCAAATAGCTTTGGACTTTTTATTGATGCTCAAAAATTCCTAAGAAAACTTACCATTAAAAGATTTTTTCAAAATAAAGTAGAGATTAGAACACAAGAGAACTTAAATAATTAAAAGATCAAAGAAAATGACATGGAAGAAGCAGATACACAGCTTTATTTTAAACATTCAGGTCTTAAACTTCCATCGACATTCTATCCCAAACACATAAAAGGGAAAAATTTAGATGTCTTTTCACAATTGATTGTGAAAGATTTTGAAGAATTAACGAAAAAAGGTCAAAGATACTGTCATAATCTAAATAAAAATGAAAGAGAAGCCCTTAAAGATCTAACAGAAAATAGAGATATAGTCATAAAACAGGCTGACAAAGGAGGAGGGGTAGCCATCTTAAATAAATGTGACTACATAAAAGAATCTAATAGAATTTTGGAAGGTAGTATGACATATAAAAAACTGTCATAAGATCCTACCTGTGATTTTAAGGAAAAATTGAAGTTATTATTAGATCAAGGTAGAATGAATGGAATATTGTCAGAGCAAGAATATACTTTTTTGTGGAAAGAAAATCCTATAAGACCGATTTTCTACTACCTTCCAAAGTTACACATAAGTCTAACCAATCCTCCAGGCAGGCCATCATTGCTGGTATCGACTCTTTAACATCAAATTTGTCAGCTTATATTGACATTTATCTCCAGAAATATGTACCGAAGTTGAAGTCATATTTAAAAGACACAACAGATATATTGAAAATTCTGGAAAGTCAAGAATGGAATGAGGAATGTTTTCTAGTTACTGGGGATGTTACCTCATTATATACATCGATAGAACATAATCAGGGATTTGAGGCGATAGAGTGTTAGCCAAAGATGAAGATTTACCCAATGAACACGCTAATTTCATTTTAGATAGTATCCTTTTTATTTTACGGAATAATTATTTTTGGTTTGAGGATAAATTTTATTTACAGCAGCGTGGAACCGCCATGGTTACCAAACTTGCTCCCAGCTATGCGAATTTATTCATGGGAATATGGGAAGAAGACTATATCTGGTCTATTCCTGAACTGGGTGCAAATTTGGTCCTATGGCGGCGTTTTATCGATAATGTGTTTTTTGTTTGGAGAGGTGAAGAAGCAGGTCTTCTGAAATTTATTGACTATATCAATGACAATGATTGTAACTTAAAATTTACGTGTAATTTTAGTAGACAGTCTGTCAACTTCCTTGACCTGACCATTTTTGTGGAAGAAGGATGTTTGAAAACTAAAACTTTCTATAAGGAGGTTGACAGTAACAATTACATCCTGCCCTCTAGCTGTCACCATTCCAGTTGGCTAAGCAATGTGCCATATGGCCAGTTTAGAAGAGTAAGATGTAACTGCACAGATTTAAATGTCTTTGAGGAACAATCCAAGATATTGGAAAATAGATTCTTGGATAGAAAGTAGAATCCGGACAATTTAAAAACAGCATTGACAAAAGCACAAACCTCAGTAGGAAAAATGTATTACACACAGACAGGAATATTGAAAAAAACATCTAATAAAAACAATAAGGACAAATTCAGTTTTTCTTTTTTGACAAATTTTAACAGAGATTCATATAAAATTGCCAACATCATAAGAAAACATTGGCACATTATTCGGAATGATGCACTATTAGGTAACATAGTTCCTGAAGTGCCTACAGTTATATTCCGAAAGGCCAATAGCTTGAAGAATCTTTTGGCTCCCAGCTCGCTACCTAAAATAAAAGAGAACATAGAAAACAATTGGTTACCGAAAGTGAAAGGTTTTTATGGATGTACAGTTTGCAAAGCTTGTAAACACAGGATAATGGAGAAATTCACATTTACTTCCCATGTGACAAAAGAAAAATATCATATAAAACAACATGTCACCTGTAGAACTGATCATGTAATTTACATGATCACATGTCCCTGTGGATTATAGTACATAGGGAAAACCTCGAGAGATGTACGAATTAGAATTTTAGAACATTTAGGAAACATCAGACGAGGGGTTAATACACATCTCCTGTCAGAAGTTTTACCCCATTGGAGGGGAGGGGATCGCAATGTCCAGTTAACAAAAAGAGAAACCTATTGGATTTTCACATTGAAAACCCTAACTCCAGGGGGGTTCAATGTGGATATTGAATTGGGAGTGTTTCTTTAAGGATTGATATATAAAGATTTCTTATGATGTTATAAATATACATTATGTGTGATATTATATTAATTATGTTTTCTTTTATGTCTCCTTTTTTTGAGAAATACCACTATCGTCATTAAAGAAGTTAAAAATAAAGTTAGATTTAGGTTTGAGTTTTTATCATTTTAACAATTTTTTATAAATTTTATATAATTTATTATGCTGTTTTTATATGTGTGGTGAAAATGGGGGGTAATCAGCGCATTAATAAAGGCAGTGGGCTCGGCTGGTTACCCCTATTTCGTATTGGGGATGAAGGGGTTAATATGATATGCTGTTCCCCTTTTAAGACTGCTAATTTAGGAACAAATGTTATGCATACATGAAAGACCCCCCCCCCAGTTGGGAGATGCCGATGCGTCTAGTAGATGAAAGAATCCAGATTCTTAAAGTGTCACTTAATCAGGTTGTTTCTGAGTAGCAGGTCCTGTTACTCATCCTTGCTATTTC